>NC_133327.1:123873274-124173274 GCF_042186555.1 Aquarana catesbeiana
CATATGATGTCCTCTCAGGATTGCGACTCATGCGTGCCCCACGGGCTGTACTCTGGTGCGATTTGTCACCCACTGTGTCCAATGGACACAGCAGATGACAGTTCAGTGTGCTGGCCTGCTGCCAGTACCATGTGATCGCTGTGACCACATGACAATTGTACACAATGAAAGGCTTTGATTCATGCTATTTGTTGTGTACTATTGTGTTGATCTCTGTGATTGGACACAGTGATCACATGGTACCAGCAGCGGGCCAATTACAGCACACCTGAGCCATGTGATTAGCTGTGACCAATCACAGCTAATCACAATAGTAATCACTGAATGAATGGATTTCATAAAAAAAAAAAATTGGTTGCTAGTAACAGAAAGATTCACTGTTATAAATCCTGACTACCTCCCCAGAGTCATACAGTTTTACTATGGTAACACTGTATTGCTGCGGTAGTATGTAGAAAAATATTTTAAAATGTGAAATTTATTTCTTTATTTATTTTTTACATACTGCCACTAGTCAGGGTTCCTGATCATAGCCACACCAGTTATATGATGATGCTGTACTGCACTGGTGACAGCATGTAAAAATAAAAAAATGAATTGTAAAAAAAAACATTTTTTTAAATTTCTTAATTTCTCAAAAAAATTGTGACAAAAAAATTACAACTTCAAAAAACTTACCATGCCTCTTACTAAATACCTTGGACTGTTTACACTTTCCTGTCTACTTTGGGTTATTAGCAAAAGTTATAACGTTTGCTTATATGCGTTTATTTTATTTTTTTGGTCTTTTTTTGTTTAGCAAAAATAAAAAACCCACTGTTGATTTAATATCACCAAAAGAAAGCTCCATTTGTGTGAAGATAAAAATGTCATATGGATACAGTTTTGCATGACTGTGCAATTGTCATTCAAAGTGTAACAGCGCTAAAAGCGGAAATTTGGCCTGGGCAGGACGTTTGCCCAGAGGTATGTTTGGGAATAGCTCTACTGCAACACAAACAAGAATTCTTAGATCATCAGATTTCTGGCAAAAGGGTGCAGGGTGAATTGTTGCATTACCGCTAAGTCTGGATTTAAAGCTGAAATAGTGATCAGTGTATGATTCTCAAGATTTCATTTTCAATGTTGACCAGTAATTTTCAGCTCCAGATTGCTGGGCACTTCATTCCTTTTTGGAGCTTTGCATCAATTCCCTGCTGCTGCTAACATTCCCTACTAAATAGCTGAGTACAGGTTTATAGCATAACCCCTCCGGAGGGCTTACAATAACTATTACCATACCTATACACATGCAGGAATGTTGCCATGGTAAAAAGGAGACTCACATTGCAGTTAAAAGATATGAGAATTGCATGATTTCCCAAAAGCTTGAATAGATAACTCTTTTCATTTGTCATTAGCTTTGTCAAATCATAGGCCATTTTAAGTCCACAACATTCTCAAATAAAAGCTAGGGCTGAAATTGTGAAACTCTCAGAAATTGTGGTACTTTAGATCATGGTGTTTAGTGCAGACACGTACAATATTCTTGCATTTACAAAGCTAAAAACAGCATGATAAAAATAAAATGTGTTTTTGTAAGCTAAAAGTAGGACATTATACCCAAATATGTGATAATCCATAACAACAAGGTTCTGCAATTTTTTTAAGGCTGACACAACAGTTAGTAAACCTTCTTGCCTTATAGCCATGCTTCAGTCCCTGCCACAACTGAGCTTGCAATCTGGCACTTTTAATCAACATATAGAGTACACATATATACAATGCAGGGTGGGTGTTTTTTGGAAGCACCTGACTAGAGCCATAGGTGATCCTACTGGGCACCTAACAGGAAGGGAGGAGATGCACGGCCGCCGAGATGGAGGAAAGGTGGAGATGCCCGATGCACGCTGCACGATCCTGCTCCCGATGCCTGATGCCCAATCCCACTGCTGATGCCCGATGCCGCTGCCCAATCCTGCTGCCGATGCCCGCTGGCTGATACCACCTGCCACCTAGATGGGGTAAGACAGCGAGCAGGAGGCGTATGGGGCTGGCAGGATGGGAGGAGAAGACGTGAGGACGTAATCGTTCGTCACGGAGGGAGGAGCTCCAGAGTGTCAGCTGGCCGCCGAGACCAGTGAAGGACGCAGAGACGCCGAAGCCGCGGGAAGCCGGTATACAGGCAGTGGGATGAGAGGCACCGTCCCCCCACAGGAGGAAAGATAGCAATCGCCGCTACATGATAGCATCAGACGGAACGGGAGATAAGCTGGAGAACATCTGATGCAGCGGAGACAGCGCACTCAGGAGTGACATTTGGCACGGCGAGACACTGAACCCCCTCCCCCCCCCCCCCGCCTTCCGGGGTTACAGCATACCTCCCTACTCGGCTGAATGAAATAATCCTAAAGGCTGTAAGTATCGCTACCCCATGAGAGGGGAAGAAATATCCCAATGAAGAGCAGAAATAAGGTAACAATTACGGAGCTAAGTACACAGTGTATATAGGCTGGTGTCCTTAATGGTACTTTAAATGGTTGGGACTGCTTTTTGACCATATGTAAAACATACTACTGATTATCAAAGCCTGATGGGTCAAACATATGAGACAGACAAAATAAAGTTGGTGTAGAAGAGAGGAGAGCGGAGTGGTTTGGCCAATAATTAAGCAAAGAAGACCTAAATTGGAACCAAGAGCTAACTAACACATGTGATTGATGTGCTTAAAAAAAGGATTTGAATTGATACTGGAAAAGGAGGATTTAGTAACAATAAGGGGGAGGTGCATTCAACTATATGGACTTCCAAAGGTTTTTTTCTGCTTTTGTAGTTGCTCCCTATACATATCAAGTGAGTGCGAGAATAAAGTAGCCCACACTTAAACGGGGGTGGATTAACACAAAGCGCACAAGCCGGGGCTGGAAAAGGACGGTAATCTGGTAGGACCCCCCAACAGTATCAATTAAACCAAGGAGCACAACAGAGGAACAACTAAGTAATAGCAGTAACAAAGACACTACATCATATATCAAACAAGTCCCCCAAAGGGGAAAGGGAAGGGGGGTTGTTGGTTGGGAGAAAGTCAGAGGGAGAGAGTTAACCAATTAAGTTGGGGAATCCCCATGCCACCCCTCCTCCCCTCGCCCCCCTCCCCCCTTCTTTTTCTGTTTCCTTTCCTATAACCTGTAAAAAACCCTCTAAGTAGGCTTTTTAAGTCCTAGGGCCTCCCTTCACGGAAGTGGAGGGAAATTAAGAAAACCAGGCTGGGGAAGCGAATTAGGGGGCCAAGAAAGGGAGATAAAATGAATAAAAACACAATGAAAGTAACAAGGGGGAATGCCCCTAAATCCCCAAAAGATAAACCAACAGTCAGTACACTAAAACAATATATGACACAAGGAGCAAGTCCTAGGAGTACGGAGTCTGGTAGACAAAACCAAAACAAAACAGAAAAAAAAAAGGGATCTGATAAAAAAACAGGAGACACCCCAGAACACTCTAGAGATGATCTATCAACAGAGTAGGACCAGGATGTAAGTGGAATCGAAGGGGAAGCAATAGGGACCTCCACATTAACCAAGGGAGAGATGAGTGAACTGCTCCGGAAAATGGAAAACTCGATAAAAACGGATATTCAAAATCTGAGAGCAGACCTGGGACATATATTAGAAAGAGTGGAGTACACGGAAAAAATTACAGAAAAACAAAAGCAAGAAATAGAAAGCTTAAGACAGCAAGTGAAAGAAACACAGAAAAATCAAAAGATGTTACAATACAAGTTGGAAGACCAGGAGAACAGGAACAGACGGAAGAACATTAGGATTCGCTCAGTCCCAGAAAAAGAGGAAGAAGATCTGAAGAAATTGATCAACACAATTTTCCGGCCCTTGATTGATAGAGAAGGGGAGGACTGTCTAAAGATAGAGAGGATACACCGAGTGGGTTATGCCAGGGAAGCAAGGACAGAACGACCAAGGGACATTATTGTTAGATTTAGGTTCTGCGAAGACAAGTGGGAAATTTGGAAGAAACTGAAAGGAAACCCACCAATTATGGTCGAGGGAGTGGAAATCCAGATCTATGCAGACCTAGCGCAAGAAACCCTAGTAAGAAGAAGACTGTTGAAACCCCTACTGGAAATAATGAAAACACAAAACATCAAATATACATGGGGATTCCCGGCCTGTTTGAAAGGATATAAGGAAGGGAGGTCTGCTAAATTACGATTTCCGGAGGAATTAGAAGAATTTTGTAAAAGACTAGACATACAGGTTCCGGAATTACCAGGCTGGACATCAGAAGACTAGGGGACTTACCAAGCTTTCAGCCGGGGGGAGATTGGGGGGGGGATGGGATAATAATAGAAAAGAAAACCAAGTCAAGACAAAAGAAGAATGGAATAGGCAGGCCACTCCACTCCAATAGTTACTCTGAGGAGTGGGAGGAAGTTGAATACTCGGAGCTCCACCTCTTGATCAAGGG
The DNA here is from genome assembly GCF_042186555.1 of Aquarana catesbeiana. Lineage (NCBI taxonomy): Eukaryota > Metazoa > Chordata > Amphibia > Anura > Ranidae > Aquarana > Aquarana catesbeiana. The sequence continues at coordinate 123,877,739 of NC_133327.1, forward strand.
GTTCAGAAAGGGCTCAGATGGAGATCCTTGATGACCTTAGGGGCCCTGAGGGGCCAACTTGGGGATGGGGGAGGGGGGAGAGGGGGAGGAGGTGGGGGGAGGAGAGGGGTGGGAGGGGGTGGGGGGAACACAAGGTGCAAAGGAAAAAAATATATATAACTCGAATTAAGCTAGAGAAGCGTAGCAATCAGGCATGGGATAAACATGACAACTCTTAAATTTTTGACATATAACGTTAAAGGCCTGAATTCACCCTCTAAAAGATACAACTTATTAAGAGAATTGAAAGAGCAGGGAGCAGGAATAGTGTCACTACAAGAAACTCATCTGACATATGAATCGAACAGTAGATTATGGTCTAAAAATTTCCCGACATGGTATTATGGAGACACAATATCCAATAGAGCAAGAGGAGTGGCAATAGGAATGGCTAAAGAAGTACAATTTAAATTAGATGGAAGAATGCAGGATACGGAAGGAAGATTCCTTTTTTTAAAGGGATCTTTGGGAGAGTTGGAATGCACTATAGCAAGTATTTACGCCCCCAATAAAAACACAGTTAAATTCCTGATAAGTACACTGGAGAAACTAACAAACTTCAGGAAAGGGGGTCTGATAGTGATGGGGGACCTTAACGTGTGTCTAGAGCCAGCGCTGGATAGTGCGTCCGGTGTGCAGGGGACAAACAACGAGCGGCTCAGAAGGTTTAGACAGAAGTTACACGAGAACCAACTGGTGGATATATGGCGAATTTTGAATGGTAGAACAAAAGACTATACGTTTTACTCCCCTGTACACCGGACGTATTCCAGGCTGGACTACATACTATTGGAACACAGGTTGTTAGAAAGGGCCACTGAAGCAAAAATAGGAATCATCACACTGTCAGACCACGCCCCTGTAGAAATGAAATTGCGAATCTCCCAAACGCAGAGAAAAACACCCTTATGGAGAATAAATGAGGATCTGTTGTCCGATGAGGGGGTGGCTCAAAGGGTGGAAGATGAACTTAAACAGTACTTTAGGATAAATGAAACAGGAGATGTCTCGGGGGCTGTGGTGTGGGAGGCCCATAAAGTGTACATAAGGGGAATACTAATAAAAGAGGGAGCCAGGAAAAAAAAAAAAGAAAGGAATAACAGAATGGGAAATCTTACGACTGAAATACTTAATATAGAACAAGAACACAAAAAACAGAGAGGACTCCATAAAGAAATATACCAAAGGTTGATAGATAAAAGGGATGAATTGAAAAGATTGATTGACCAGGAAACAAAAGAAAAATACTTCCTAATTGAGAAAGGGAGATATCAGTGGGGGGATAAAACAGGGAAACATCTGGCCAGAATGTTAAGGGAAAAAAAAACTCGTAATTTTATAGGCAGGATACAGACTAAGCAGGGCTCAATGGTTCATGAAACAAAAGAAATAGGAGAGGCATTTAGAAACTATTAAGGGAATTCTTAAAGAGCGCGGGGATACCCAAGATGCAGGAGAGTGATAGCGAAGTTTTGGAGGAAGCAATTTCGGAAGAAGAAGTAAAGGAAGCAATATCAGAGGCAGCACAAGGGAAAAGCCCAGGACCAGACAGATTTACTGCAAATTACTATAAAAAATTTAAGGATATCCTAATACCGAAGATGTGTCAATATATGAATGGGTTAGGAAAAGACTTTGAACTGAGCAGAGAGGCACAAACGGCTCTGATCACGGTAATCCCAAAGGAAGGAAAGGATGTGACCCTCTGTTCCAGCTACAGACCCATATCGCTACTAAACGCAGATATAAAGATCTACGCAAAAATATTGGCAAAGAGGATGAAGGGGCTAATGAACTCATTGGTCCATCCTGACCAAACAGGGTTTGTGGCTGGAAGAGAGGGGAAGGACCATGGGGTGCGAACACTGCTCCTTCTACAAAAAATAAAAGAGGATGGGGCCCCCGGTCTGCTCTTGTCTTGCGACGCTGAAAAAGCGTTCGACAGAGTAGACTGGGGGTTCATGTTCCAAACATTAGAAAAAATGGGAGTAGGCCCAAGGATGTTGGAAAGAATAAAAACGTTATATAGACAACCGAGAGCAGCAATCAGGATCAACGGGGTACTCTCAGAAACTTTTGAAATGAGGAGAGGGACAAGACAGGGGTGCCCCCTGTCTCCACTCCTTTTCATCCTCTCATTAGAGCCCTTTCTTGCAACACTAAGAAACGACCCCGATATTAAAGGACCAAAAGTGGGCAATGAAGAGCACAAGTTATCGGCATTCGCCGATGACGTGCTCTTCTATATAATCAAACCAGAATGTACCCTGCCAAAATTAATTAGAACGATAGAACAATATGGAGAGCTTTCAAATTTTAAGATTAATATGGGAAAATCTGAAATCCTAAACATAAACCTAAGAAAAGCAGAAGAGGAAAATTTGAGGAAGAAATATCAATTTATATGGAAAAAAGAAATAAAATATTTAGGAGTAAAACTAGCTAATTCCCTGGATAAAATATACAAAAAGAACTTCATCCCCCTACTGGATGAAATCAGGAAAGAGGGCAAAAAAATACAGATTAGACCAATTTCTTGGATAGGCCGGATAAACGCCATAAAAATGACCCTGCTTCCAAAAATTATATATAAATTCCAAATGTTACCTATAGGTCTACCAACATATTACCTCAGAAAACTAAAAACAATACTAACAAATGTTATTTGGAAAAATAAAAAGCCGAGGGTATCTTTAAAGATGCTAAGAAAAGGAAAAAAGAAAGGGGGTTTGGCGGCTCCGGATATTGTAACATACTACAACGCAATAATCTCGTCACGAGCGATAGAATGGGCAAGGGATAATCAAGAAAAAAGATGGGTAAATTTAGAAAAATTTTATAGTAAGGCACAGTTAGGGGCAATTATCTGGAACCCCCCCCCCCCAACACAGAACGATAGATGAAAATACACATGGGTTAACACGGGTGGTAATTAAGATGTGGGATAGAACTTATAAACAGTTAAATAAGACTTATAACTCACCACTTATAAGAGTAAATGATAACGAGTTTTTTGCACCGGGGAAAGTGAGTATAGGGGGGAAATGGATAAAGAAAGATAAGGTGGAACTAAGAGAGATAATGAAAAAAGGGAAAATTAGAACAATTCACGAGTTGCAACAGAATACAGAAACATGGGTGATTAATGGATGGCGGTATGCACAGCTAGAAAGGTTTATTAGAAAACTACCACAACCTATAAGATCAGGAGAAGAACTGACAGGATTGGAAAAATTATGCACGTTAGAAAATACAAAAAACACTATATCAAAATTATATAAATTGTTACTAGAAGAAGATGAAATAGAGAAGCCCACTTATATCAAACAATGGGAAAAGGATTTGGGGACACTGGTTGATTTTAGTACGATAAAAAAGATTATGAACCTTACCCACAGCTCGGCGATAGATGCAAAAACAGCTGAAATGAATTATAAGTGTTTAGTGAGGTGGTATATAACACCAGAGAGGGCCAGTAAATTCCAAAAAGAAACATCGGCAAATTGTTGGAGAGGATGTGGGGAAATAGGTACGATGGCACACTTATGGTGGAAGTGTCCGAAGATTCAAAAATATTGGGAAAAAGTTTTGAGCATGATCATAAAGATTACGGGAAAGGAGGTGAAAAAAGAGCCATGGTTGGTGCTCTTCCACGGCATTAAGGAAAGTGAGAAACAATATAAAGCCTCGTTGGTGCCTCATTTAATCAATGCAGTAAAAAAATTAATACCTAAAAATTGGAGAGAAAAAGAAAGCCCACAGATATGGGAGTGGATAAATGCCGTGGAAGAAACCTATACCATGGAGAGGCTTTATGGCAACAAGGAGGAAGGGGGGGAAGGAAGGAAAGATAAATGGAAGAGTTGGAGAGAGTTTAAAAAAACATGGAGTTACGCTGAGAAAATTAGGTACTAGCAGAGTTGTATTTGGGAAGAGTACTTACACCAGGGGAATAAGGGGGGGGGGGGGTGGGGGGAGATGAAATAGTGTAAAATAAATAAGGGAAAAGCGTAATTGAGAGAATATAATAAAGGTTGTTTTTTATTTTAATATAAGTGTGGGAAAAGAGAAGGAAGGGAGGGGTTTATATTTGAGATAGGAAGAATATTACATTATGGGAAATCTGTACCGTTCCTACCCCTTCCTTGTTTATTCCTAAATTTTATAGATTGGTATGAAAAATAGCCACAGTGATGTGAAGGAAAAGAGAGACGTACATGAATGGAAAAGTTGATGGTTGTCTCACTACTTAAAACAAGCTGAGTGGCAAGAAAAAAAAAAAAAAAAAGACAGCGAGCAGGTGGAGGGGCTGGGGGATTTGAGGTGCCGCCAGGCACGGGGGGGAGGAGAGGTGGGGTGGTTGTTTGTCCCCCCCCCAAAAAAACACCAGGCACCACTGCAGTGCAACTATAGTCATAGCTGCAAACTTCTGGTTCTTGCCTGCTCAATTTCTTTGTGAACAGCTTCCCATCTGCACACTGACCACAGGAGGTCACTTGCTTGACAATTGGCACCACCATTAATAGAATGGCTTGTATTTTTTCTTGCATAATGCAAGGTATTCTGTTATTGGACAAGGTGGAGAAAAGGGTTGATGATGTCACAATCCTCACTTCATCCAATCAGAGAACTGGTTATATTCATTGAAGCGACCCTCTATGATTAGTGTGCTGAGGGGAAAGCTGTTCACAACGAACCCGAGCAGGATCCGGAAGATCATGCCTATCCCTGTAGTAAAGGCTTCCCCAATGGCATATCAGGTATGAAATATACATATTTACATTGTGCCAAGCTTGACCAATATATGCATGCAGTACAAATAATTCCTGGAGTTCAGCTTTAAAGCATTTGTTAACCTAAAAAAAAAAAAAAAAGATCCTGTTCCTTTAAAGCATGAATAACAGCACAGTGTTTGTACTGTGTATTTTGGCCCCCTGTAACACCTGAAATACCTGGCTGATCCTGCCAGTTTCTGCCCTCCCCTCTGTAAACTGACCAAGGTATATCATGGCTGCTGAGACTTGACACCGTGGTCAGTTTACATGTCTCCGTCATCTGCAGCCCTGCTCTCTGCTCTCCTCTGTCTCCTGTGTCCTCCTCCCCCTCCCTGCCTGTCAGCTAGTCTGTGTGAGCCACCCCTCCCCTGCCCTTGTAGCACCGCTCCAAGCAGTGCACACATTACTACACCCAAGCACTATCAGCCCCACTGATAGGATGTAGTATATACGGTATGCCTTTTTGGAAAATTCTTCTTCTAAATACCTTATTTCTTCTCCCTGATCAGCGGCCACGTGACCACCCATTGCTGTCTTCCGCCAACATGTACACTACAGAGGGAGGTCACCTGACGTCAGAGGGAGATATCGGCCCCTCCCTCCCTAGTGTATACATCGGAGGAAGAGAGCGATGGGTGGTCACGTGACCACTGATCAGGGAGAAGGAATAAGATATTTAGAAGAAGAATTTTACAAAAAGGCATACACTGTATACTATAAGTTATATTAGCAGTGGGGCTGGCAGTGCTTGTGTGCACTGCCTTAACAACCCCTTTAACCACTTCCCGCCCGTCCTATAGCAGAATGACGGATGGGTGGTGGTTCAGTTATCCTGACTGGGGATTATATGACGTCCAGCAGGATAACAGCTGCTGTGCGCCCGTGGGGGTGCGCATCGCGGTGATTAGTGGTGCGGTGTGTCAGTCTGACACACTGCTACACCGATCTTGGTAAAGAGCCTCCGAAGAGGCTCTTTACCACGTGATCAGCCGTGTCCAATCACGGCTGATCACGATGTAAACAGGAAGAGCCGTTGATCGGCTTTTCCTCACTCGCGTCTGACAGACGCAAGTAGAGGAGAGCCGATCGGTGGCTCTCCTGACAGGGGGGTCTGCACTGATTGTTTATCAGCGCAGCCACCCTCGGCTGCCCACACTGGACCACCACGGAAGCCGCCAGGACCACCAGGGAAGCCCCTAACATGTGGGTGGCCAGGTACATCCCCCATGGCCATCCACATGTGCCAACATATGCCCAGTATATGCCAATCAGTGCCCACAAATGGGCACTGACTGGCACCATTATGGAACAAAGAAAATTAGCGATGCCCAGCAATGCCACATATCAGTGTCATCAGTGCAACCCATCAGTGTCCATCAGTGCCACCTATCAGTGCCCATCCGTGCCCATCAGTGCCCACCTATCAGTGACCATCAGTGCCACCTATCAGTGCCACCCATAAGTACCCATCAGTGCCACCTATAGGTGCCCATGAGTGCCACCTATGAGTGCCCATCAGTGCTGCATACCAGTGCCACCTATCAATGCCCATCAGTGCCACCTATCAGTGCCCATCAGTGCCACCTCATTGGTGCCACCTCATCGGTGCCCATTGGTGCCACCTTATCAGTGCCCGTCAGTGCAGCCATATCAGTGCCCATCACCGAAGAAGAAAACGTACTTATTTACAAAAAATTTAACAGAAACAAAGAAAAATTTTTTTTTTTTTTCATTTTCAGTATTTTTTTATTTGTTGTGCTAAAAATAAAAATCACAGAGGTGATCAAATACCACCAAAAGAAAGCTCTATTTGTGGGAACAAAATGATAGAAAATTAGTTGGGTACAGCGTAACATGACCGCGCAATTGTCATTCAAATTGCGACAGTGCTGAAAGCTGAAAATTGGCTTGGGCAGGAAGGTGTATAAGTGACTGGTATTGAAGTTATCCCCCCCAAAAAATAAAAAAAATAAATGCAATTTTTTTTGCATATAAAAAGGCATGTATTTATTATTTTTTTTTAAGTGCCTGTAAAGCATTGCACCGGCGATCAGCAGATCGTGGGTGTAACCGCGGTCCTGCAGACTGTCTGTGTAGCTGTCTGTGTAACTGTCTGCCTGTACCTCCAAAATGGAGGATCGAGGGGAGGGTTGCTGCGGGGGCTGGTGCATCTGTAACATGTTACACCCTGAATATGGTAACTTATCCTTTAACCACTTACTACAATGTTGGCCAGATCTCCACGGTGATCAGTAGTGTAAGGGGTAATGTGTTTATTTAATGTTCCTTATACAACTAATATAAAGTCTGACATTAGGTGTTGTGACTCCCATTCATTTACAGCTTTTCTGTCTATTACTACTGACACGGCAATGCAGCAGCCCTGAAATTTGCCAAAGGGATGTTTACTTATATATGTTCAGGTATATTTAACTGAAAAAAAATATAAAAACCACTTAGGAACTATTTAAAGAAAAATGGTGACAAATGAATATAAGGGGGGAAATGCCCACAGAGACCCCCTTCATTCAATGTACAGAGTGGGTCACTATGGGGTAGACTTGTAAAACTAGGAGCACACAGAATCTGGTGCAGCTGTGCATGGTAGCCAATCAGCTTCTAACTTCAGCTTGTTCAATTAGGATTTGGCAATAAAACCTAGATGCTGATTGGTTTCTATGCAGAGTTGCACCAGATTTTGCACTCTCCTCTAACCCCCTATGCATTACAATTCTCTTCTTGTTTCTATTTTCCTTTTTCCAGTGTATTTCTTGTTGTGCTTTATTATTTTTTTATTTATCATTAATAGGCTTTTTCTTTCACATATTCTTCATTTGATCGCCATGACTGAATTGTAGCAACATTTTGTTAAAACATTACTGTATGTTCCACTTGGTTTAAAAACGCTGGTCAAGTACTCAAATGGAGGCTGCATTTCATTCTCAGTCTGACCCATACCAGATGCAGAAACAGCTTGAGAATGATCATTATCTGTACTGTCAATTATTATAAACCAACAATCTTCAATCTTTATCATCATCACATTTAAAAATATTCCCAAAAATAATACTGAACTTCTACATAATTTGACACAAACACAATTCAAAAACGGGTTTTCTGTTAAGGAAATACTTGTTTGTGTATGTTTTATATATTTTTTTTTCTTAAATATTTGCAGTAGTCAAAGAGAGGTTGTGTATAATTTCCCCTGACTGAAATATTTCAGAAGGCATTTGTAAAGTCATCCATCAGACACAGACTAAATACACTGACATGGAAGAAGGCAGAGGAGCAGGTCTATCCAAAGCACAGATCAGGACACGAGGGCACTCTACGCAGTTGCAGCCGCTCTCAGGCTCCAGGGAAGGTGTGAGAAAATGCTAATTGATAGCATTAAATTCCATGTTCCTATTTATTAAAACTAAAATAGGAGCTGTATTCTTTACTTGGTTAAAGTAGCACAGTTTGACCCACCGATGCCCTTTTTTATTTTTATGCTGAGTAGAAGGTCAAAGGAATGTAATTGAAAGGATCCTAAGGAAGGTCACGATTTCGTGAAGATCTTACCCACAAGCTGCTGCGTACATCTGTACAAGGCTTATTTTAAAAAAGAGAGAGAGAACAAGAAAACTGTGACATCCAATTTATCGGACGGCAGCTCGGGAGACTGTAATTAAATTTTCTGATCTTGTTATCCAATTTCTCTAGTCGCTGCCCCCAAACTAGGCATAGAGAGAGCGAAGGGGCGCGGGATGTGGGAATGGGTATGACTCTCCTCCTCCCCCAAGAAACATCATCGGGGGAAATTACTTTTTCATGCATTATTGCGTTAGTTCCACTAGTCACTTTTTTTTAATCTGTGTGGCTATTTATTTCTGAGAAAACTCAAACGCTGGGGATTTGATTAACACTCTTTCTTTTTTCTCTCTCATCTTCACATCCTAATTAAATCGGAGTTTGTGGAGATGGGTACAGACAGTAGCAAATAGTGAAATTATAGACAAAACATTTCTGCTTATTTACTTCTTGCATTTCTATTCTTTTTAAATCCCCCTTAAGTCCCATGACCATGAGAATCCTGATTAGACTGTATGCTACTTACATTTGATGTTTAATATAGAATATTATCTTAACCTTCCTAAGCTTATGTTTGGTGGGATGGCTTTAGATTCTAACCTTGTGAAATCCTCACAGATAAAACACTAAAATATTAATTACAAGTTGGTAGCTGTAAAAATATGAAATACATATATTGTTAAAATACAGTATGTTAAAGGAATATTTTAGTCAAACATGAACATTTTGCATTTAAACAGATGCACGAAACACAGCTTACCTGCTGAATGGCTTTGATTTTCATTCTCTACCTGGCTGCCCATCTGCCGTAATTCCAGCAATTTCCAATATTGTCATCCTTTGAGTCCTAAATCAGGTTTGATAAGAAATAATAAATTGGGTTTCATGGAAAGATATCTCTCTCTCTCTCTCTCTCGCTCTCTCTCTCTCTCTCTCTCTCTCTCTCTCTCTCTCTCTCTCCCTCTCTCTCTCTCTGCCTGCTGCACCCCAGCTTTACTTTCAGTCTTGCACAGGCTTCTCTCCTGCACTTGACTGGTGGACATCCTCGATCATTCAGTCCTTTCTTCCCCAGCATGATTGTACCTGCCCAACCCATTCCATTCATTGGACTTCAGTTCCTCTAAAGTAACAATAAAGGTTAATAATAATAAAAGAAAAAAAGAAAGTAACAAACATGTCATACTTACCTGCTCTGTGGAGTGGTTTTGCACAGAGCAGCCCTGATCCTTTTTTTTGTGTGTCCCCCGCTGGCATTCCTGGCCCTTCCTCTTCAGCTAGTGCCCCCAATTGCAAGCTGCTTGCTCTGAGGGCACTGGTGCATGCTTGGTTCTGAGCCCCACTCTATATGTCCATAAGACACACAGAGCCAAGGCTCGGCCCCCTGGTGGTTCTCTCCTCATTGGTTTACTGACTGTGATTGACAGTAGCAGGAACCAATGGCTCTCACTGCTGCCTCAGTCAATGAGGAATGAGACCCGGGAGAAGTTCAGCTCTTGTGAACATCACTGGACCGAGAGAGAGCTGAGGTGAGTATTGGGGGGGCTGGGTGGGGTGAGCACTGGACACAGGTTTTTTTACCTTGATGCATGGATGCTCCACTTCATGGGAAGGTTAAGGGCATCCTACAAACATGTTATTTAAATGAATTTCAAATTTTTACTATTGTCTTTAAAAATAAAAAGGTGAATTAACATTGTACACCCTCCCCACCTCCCTGGTCCCCGCTGTACTTACCTTTATTGATACTCAGTTGTCAGTACCCATGCAGCTGGTACAGAGATCCAGGGATTTGAAATCCTTGCCATTCTCCCACTTCTCTCTTCATCGCTTCTTGGTCAGATCAGAGTGATTCTGATTGACTGGCACCAGCACACACCATCGCATCTGATCCATCCCGGAAGCGCTGCTGAAAGGTGAGGGTGAAGAGCGGTAATTTTAAATCCCCAGACCCCTACAATGGCTGCGGGGGGGGGACTGACAACTCAACAACCACAGAAGTAAGTACAGCAGATACTGGGGGGTGGGGAGGGAGAATGGTGTTAGTTCCCCTTTCATTTTTTCTGATAAGATTAACTAACACTTTGAAGCATTATTAAAATTGCTGCTGCCTGCCAAAAGGATTTTTTTTTTTGCGGGTACATCTTCCCCACTATAGTGCCCAGTGCCCAATTACCATTTTAAAACCATTTGGCTTCTATTGACTTCAGTGGGGTTTAGATTCAACAGCTGAACTTGACTTGTAAACCTGTCCAGAACTGAACCCAAGTAAGTTCAGCTCATCTTTTTAGCTTTTGTTAATCTGACATGCACTATCACACATCATTAACTAAGTTCAGTAGATGCACACAGGAAGTTTATTGATATTTCGATGTTTCACTATTCTTGGTCAGAAATGCCCCTTTTTTAAATTTGCGCATGACCACCCTAATGCTGCGTACACACGGCGGTCGGACTTGCCAACGGGATAACCTCCGCATTTCCAACGGAAAAATGTAGAACATATTCTATATCTAAATCCGTCGGAAATTCCGACAGAAAAAGTCCAATGGGGCATACACACGGTCGGAATATCTGACCAAAAGCTTCCATCGGACTTTTTCTGTCGGAAATTCCGACCATGTGTATGGGTCATTACTCCCCTGCTAACTAGCTTGGTGTTCTAAAGCTTATAACCACTAATTGCACCCATGTGTCCAGAGGATGTTTATTCTTTTGTTCATAAATTTATCGTAGCTATATTTAGCACTATACTATGCCTGATGAAGAACCCTGACATGTTTTGAAAGCTTATGCATTTTTAGCGTATTGAGTTGATAAATGGCATCATTTTACGTTTGTATACTGCAAATCTCATCATGAACTATGAACGTTTATCTAATGTGTAATCTGTAATATTTTGTAGTGCTAACCATCACCTCTTTATCTGAAGGATTTTCTATTTATGTTCCATGTAGAAATAATTGGCTGATAATTATCCCGTTGGAAATTTACATTTAAATATACTGCCATGCAGAGCTATGTGCTGCTATGACAGTAGGAGGTTTGTACTATAGAAATCTTAACCCTTGTTGGCTTCTGTAATAAAAAAAATAGTTCTGGAATTTGTAACCCATAAATGTGGTGCTTACTAATTCAGTAAATTGATCTAAAATGTATTGTATGCCTAACATTGTCTGTTTGCCTGTTCGGCGTATACCTGAATTTGCGGGGCGTTCAGCGTGATGTTTTCCCGTTGAGCACCCCACAATGCACTGCGCGCTACACAGTGCATTCTAGGGCCCTAATTGGATGACCTCTGGTCAGGTACAAGGCCTTGCCTAATCAGGGCACAGAGCACAGTCAGAGTCATGATTGGACAAAGTCATAATGACTTTGCCCAATCATGGTTCAGTGCTCATAGCCTCACCCAACAAGGACCTTTTGCAGTGCGTTGTTGGAGTGGAGAAACATAGAGCAGGGCTCTCTTTGCTACTGGCAAGCTAGTTTGTTATTGTGACTCTGAGTGTAGAGCAGTGGTTCTCAACTCCTGTCCTCAGGAGTCAGGACCCACTAACAGGCCAGATTTTAAGTATAATGCCTCGTACACTCGAGCGGAATTTCTTGGATGGTTTTTCCGACAGAATTCCGCTCAAGCTTGGCTTGCATACACACGGTCACACAAAAGTTTGCTAAACTTTCGACCGTCAAGAACACAGTTCATTGAAAATGAAGTTCAATGCTTCCGAGCATGCGTCGAATTGTTTCCGAGCATGCATAGGAATTTTGCGCGTCTGCATTGGTACAGACAATCGGAATTTCAGATTGGAACTTTTTCTGATCGAAAAATTGAGAACATGCTCTCAATCTTTTGCTGGCTGGAATTCCGCCAACAAAAGTCTAATGGAGCATACACACGGTCGCGACGAAAGGCTCTCATCAGACTTTTGCTGGTGGAATTTCCGCTCATGTGTACTGGGTATTACCCTGGGGAGATGCAGATTAGAATACAGCAATCACTGAGCAGCAAATTATATCACCTGTGATGAATTTCAATTATCTTGCAAACCTTGCCTGTTATTGGGTTCTAAGGACAGGAATTGAGAACCACTGCTGTAGAGTGTCCATGTAGTGTTAGTGTAGTCTGAGTATAGTGTGAGTTAGGGATGAGCTTCGTGTTCGAGTCGAACCCATGTTTGACTCGAACATCGTCTGTTCGGTCGTTCGCCAAATTGCGACCTCTGCACAGTGTTCAGCTAAAGCTACCTGTAGAAGATTGGTGGTGTTTTTCTGATCCTATCACTACCGCAGGCAGCTACATTATTTACACGTTAGTGTAGTGCGACCTCTGCACAGTGTTCAGCTAAAGCTACAAGTTAGTGTAGTGCGACCTCTGCACAGTGTTCAGCTAAAGCTACAAGTTAGTGTAGTGCGAACTCTGCACAGTGTTCAGCTAAAGCTACCTGTAGAAGATTGGTGGTGTTTTTCTGATCCCATAACTACCACAGGAAACTACATTATTTACACGTTAGTGTAGTGCGACCTCGACACAGTGTTCAGCTAAAGCTACAAATTAGTGTAGTGCGACCTCTGCACAGTGTTCAGCTAAAGCTACAAGTTAGTGTAGTGTGACCTCTGCACAGTGTTCAGCTAAAGCTACAAGTTAGTGTAGTGCGACCTCTGCACAGTGTTCAGCTAAAGCTACCTGCAGAACATTGGTGGTGTTTTTCTGATCCTATCACTACCGCAGGCAGCTACATTATTTACACGTTAGTGTAGTGCGACCTCGGTACAGTGTTCAGCTAAAGCTACAAGTTAGTGTAGTGTGACCTCTGCACAGTGTTCAGCTGAAGCTACAAGTTAGTGTAGTGCGACCTCTGCACAGTGTTCAGCTAAAGCTACCTGTAGAAGATTGGTGGTGTTTTTCTGATCCTATCACTACCGCAGGCAGCTACACTATTTACACGTTAGTGTAGTGCGACCTCTGCACAGTGTTCAGCTAAAGCTACCTGTAGAAGGTTGGGGATGTTTTTCTGATCCTATCAATACCGCAGGCAGCTACATTATTTACACATTACTGTAGTGCATCCTCTGCACAGTGTTCCGCTAAAGCTACAAGTTAGTGTAGTGTGACCTCTGCACAGTGTTCAGCTAAAGCTACAAGTTAGTGTAGTGCGACCTCTGCACAGTGTTCAGCTAAAGCTACCTGTAGAAGATTGGTGGTGTTTTTCTGATCCTATCACTACCGCAGGCAGCTACATTATTTACACATTAGTGTAGTGCGACCTCTGCACAGTGCTCAGCTAAAGCTACAAGTTAGTGTAGTGCAACCTCTGCACAGTGTTCAGCTAAAGCTACCTGTAGAAGATTGGTGGTGTTTTTCTGATCCTATCACTACCGCAGGCAGCTACATTATTTACATGTTAGTGTAGTGCGACCTCGGCACAGTGTTCAGCTAAAGCTACAAGTTAGTGTACTGCGATCTCTGCACAGTGTTCAGCTAAAGCTACAAGTTAGAGCAGTTCGACCTCTGCAGAGTGCTCAGCTAAAGCTACAAGTTAGTGTAGTGCAACCACTGCAGTGTTCAGCCAAAGCTACAAGTTAGTGTAGTGCAAGCTCTGCACAGAGTTCAGCTAAAGCTACAAGTTAGTGTAGTGTGACCTCTGCACAGTGTTCTGCTAAAGCTACAAGTTAGTGTAGTGCGACCTCGGCACAGTGTTCAGCCAAAGCTACAAGTTAGTGTAGTGCGACCTCTGCACAGTGTTCAGCTAAAGCTACTTGTAGAAGGTTGGGGATGTTTTTCTGATCCTATCACTACCGCAGGCAGCTACATTATTTACACGTTACTGTAGTGCATCCTCTGCACAGTGTTCCGCTAAAGCTACAAGTTAGTGTAGTGTGACCTCTGCACAGTGTTCAGCTAAAGCTACAAGTTAGTGTAGTGCGACCTCTGCACAGTGTTCAGCTAAAGCTACCTGTAGAAGATTGGTGGTGTTTTTCTGATCCTATCACTACCACAGGCAGCTACATTATTTACACGTTAGTGTAGTGCGACCTCTGCACAGTGCTCAGCTAAAGCTACAAGTTAGTGTAGTGCAACCTCTGCACAGTGTTCAGCTAAAGCTACCTGTAGAAGATTGGTGGTGTTTTTCTGATCCTATCACTACCGCAGGCAGCTACATTATTTACATGTTAGTGTAGTGTGACCTCGGCACAGTGTTCAGCTAAAGCTACAAGTTAGTGTACTGCGATCTCTGCACAGTGTTCAGCTAAAGCTACAAGTTAGAGCAGTTCGACCTCTGCAGAGTGCTCAGCTAAAGCTACAAGTTAGTGTAGTGCAACCACTGCAGTGTTCAGCCAAAGCTACAAGTTAGTGTAGTGCGAGCTCTGCACAGAGTTCAGCTAAAGCTACAAGTTAGTGTAGTGTGACCTCTGCACACTGTTCAGCTAAAGCTACAAGTTAGTGTAGTGCGACCTCTGCACAGTGTTCAGCTAAAGCTACCTGTAGAAGATTGGTGGTGTTTTTCTGATCCAATAACTACCACAGGCAACTACATTATTTACACGTTAGTGTAGTGCGACCTCGACACAGTGTTCAGCTAAAGCTACAAGTTAGTGTAGTGCGACCTCTGCACAGTGTTCAGCTAAAGCTACAAGTTAGTGTAGTGTGACCTCTGCACAGTGTTCAGCTAAAGCTACAAGTTAGTGTAGTGCGACCTCTGCACAGTGCTCGGCTAAAGCTACAAGTTAGTGTAGTGCGACCTCTGCACAGTGTTCAGCTAAAGCTACCTGTAGAACATTGGTGGTGTTTTTCTGATCCTATCACTACCGCCAGGCAGCTACATTATTTACACGTTAGTGTAGTGCGACCTCGGTACAGTGTTCAGCTAAAGCTACAAGTTAGTGTAGTGCGACCTCTGCACAGTGTTCAGCTAAAGCTACCTGTAGAAGATTGGTGGTGTTTTTCTGATCCTATCACTACCACAGGCAGCTACACTATTTACACGTTAGTGTAGTGCAACCTCTGCACAGCGTTCAGCTAAAGCTACAAGTTAGTGTAGTGTGACCTCTGCACAGTGTTCAGCTAAAGCTACAAGTTAGTGTAGTGCAACCTCTGCACAGTGTTCAGCTAAAGCTACCTGTAGAAGATTGGTGGTGTTTTTCTGATCCTATCCCTACCGCAGGCAGCTACATTATTTACACGTTAGTGTAGTGCGACCTCTGCACAGTGTTCAGCTAAAGCTACCTGTAGAAGGTTGGTGGTGTTTTTCTAATCCTATCACTACCACAGGCAGTTACATTATTTACATGTTAGTGTAGTGTGTCCTCTGCACAGTGTTCAGCTAAAGCTACAAGTTAGTGTAGTGCGACCTCTGCACAGTGTTCAGCTAAAGCTACAAGTTAGTGTAGTGCGACCTCTGCACAGTGCTCAGCTAAAGCTACAAGTAAGTGTAGTGCAACCTCTGCACAGTGTTCAGCTAAAGCTACCTGTAGAAGATTGGTGGTGTTTTTCTGATCCTATCACTACCGCAGGCAGCTACATTATTTACATGTTAGTGTAGTGCGACCTCGGCACAGTGTTCAGCTAAAGCTACAAGTTAGTGTACTGCGATCTCTGCACAGTGTTCAGCTAAAGCTACAAGTTAGAGTAGTTCGACCTCTGCATAGTGCTCAGCTAAAGCTACAAGTTAGTGTAGTGCAACCACTGCAGTGTTCAGCCAAAGTTTCAAGTTAGTGTAGTGCGAGCTCTGCACAGAGTTCAGCTAAAGCTACAAGTTAGTGTAGTGTGACCTCTGCACAGTGTTCAGCTAAAGCTACAAGTTAGTGTAGTGCGACCTTGGCACAGTGTTCAGATAAAGCTACAAGTTAGTGTAGTGCGACCTCTGCACAGTGTTCAGCTAAAGCTACTTGTAGAAGATTGGTGGTGTTTTTCTGATCCTATCACTACCGCAGGCAGCTACATTATTTACATGTTAGTGTAGTGCGACCTCGGCACAGTGTTCAGCTAAAGCTACAAGTTAGTGTAGTGCGACCTCTGCACAGTGTTCAGCTAAAGCTACAAGTTAGTGTAGTGTGACCTCTGCACAGTGTTCAGCTAAAGCTACCTGTAGAAGATTGGTGGTGTTTTTCTGATCCTATCACTACCGCAGGCAGCAACATTATTTACACGTTAGTGTAGTGCGACCTCGGCACAGTGTTTAGGTAAAGCTACAAGTTAGTGTACTGCAATCTCTGCACAGTGTTCAGCTAAAGCTACAAGTTAGTGTAGTTCGACCTCTGGATAGTGCTCAGCTAAAGTTACAAGTTAGTGTAGTGCAACCACTGCAGTGTTCAGCTAAAGCTACAAGTTAGTGTAGTGCAACCTCTGCACAATGTGCAGCTAAAGCTACAAGTTAGTGTAGTGCGACCTCGGCACAGTGTTCAGGTAAAGCAACAAGTTAGTGTAGTGCGACCTCGGCACAGTGTTCAGGTAAAGCTAGAAGTTAGTGTAGTGTGATCTCTGCACAGTGTTCAACTAAAGCTACAAGTTAGTGTAGTGCAACCTCTGCACAGTGTTCAGCTAAAGCTACCTGTAGAAGATTGGTGGTGTTTTTCTGATCCAATCCCTACCGCAGTCAGCTACATTATTTACACGTTAGTGTAGTGCGACCTCTGCACAGTGTTCAGCTAAAGCTACCTGTAGAAGGTTGGTGGTGTTTTTCTAATCCTATCACTACCACAGGCAGCTACATTATTTACATGTTAGTGTAGTGTGTCCTCTGCACAGTGTTCAGCTAAAGCTACAAGTTAGTGTACTGCAATCTCTGCACAGTGTTCAGCTAAAGCTACAAGTTAGTGTAGTTCGACCTCTGCATAATGCTCAGCTAAAGCTACAAGTTAGTGTAGTGCAACCATTGCAGTGTTCAGCTAAAGCTACAAGTTAGTGTAGTGCGACCTCTGCACAGTGTTCAGCTAAAGCTACAAGTTAGTGTTGTGTGACCTCTGCACAGTGTTCAGCTAAAGCTACAAGTTAGTGTAGTGCGACCTCGGCACAGTGTTCAGCTAAAGCTACAAGTTAGTGTAGAGCGACCTCTGCACAGTGTTCAGCTAAAGCTACCTGTAGAAGATTGGTGGTGTTTTTCTGATCCTATCACTACCGCAGGCAGCTACATTATTTACATGTTAGTGTAGTGCGACCTCGGCATAGTGTTCAGCTAAAGCTACAAGTTAGTGTAGTGCGAACTCTGCACAGTGTTCAGTTAAAGCTTCAAGTTAGTGTAGTGCGACCTCTGCACAGTGTTAAGCTAAAGCTACCTGTAGAAGATTGGTGGTGTTTTTGCTGATCCTATCACTAAAGCAGGCAGCTACATTATTTACACGTTAGTGTAGTGCGACCTCGGCACAGTGTTCAGCTAAAGCTACAAGTTAGTGTACTGCGATCTCTGCACAGTGTTCAGCTAAAGCTACAAGTTAAAGCTACAGAGTTCGACCTCTGCATAGTGCTCAGTTAAAGCTACAAGTTAGTGTAGTACAACCACTGCAGTGTTCAGCTAAAGCTACAAGTTAGTGGAGTGTGACCTCTGCACAGTGTTCAGCTAAAGCTACAAGTTAGTGTAGTGTGACCTCTGCACAATGTTCAGCTGAAGCTACAAGTTAGTGTAGTGCGACCTCGGCACAGTGTTCAGCTAAAGCTACAAGTTAGTGTAGTTCGACCTCTGCACAGTGTTCAGCTAAAGCTACAAGTTAGTGTAGTGTGACCTCTGCACAGTGTTCAGCTAAAGCTACAAGTTAGTGTAGTGCGACCTCGGCACAGTGTTCAGCTAAAGCTACAAGTTAGTGTAGTGCGACCTCTGCACAGTGTTCAGCTAAAGCTACCTGTAGAAGATTGGTGGTGTTTTTGCTGATCCTATCACTACCGCAGGCAGCTACATTATTTACACGTTAGTGTAGTGCGACCTCTGCACAGTGTTCAGCTAAAGCTACAAGTTAGTGTACTGCAATCTCTGCACAGTGTTCAGCTAAAGCTACAAGTTAGTGTAGTTCGACCTCTGCATAATGCTCAGCTAAAGCTACAAGTTAATGTAGTGCAACCATTGCAGTTTTCAGCTAAAGCTACAAGTTAGTGTAGTGCGACCTCGGCACAGTGTTCAGCTAAAGCTACAAGTTAGTGTAGAGCGACCTCTGCACAGTGTTCAGCTAAAGCTACCTGTAGAAGATTGGTGGTGTTTTTCTGATCCTATCACTACCGCAGGCAGCTACATTATTTACACGTTAGTGTAGTGCGACCTCGGCACAGTGTTCAGCTAAAGCTACAAGTTAGTGTAGTGCGATCTCTGCACAGTGTTCAACTAAAGCTACAAGTTAGTGTAGTTCGACCTCTGCATAGTGCTCAGTTAAAGCTACAAGTTAGTGTAGTACAACCACTGCAGTGTTCAGCTAAAGCTACAAGTTAGTGGAGTGTGACCTCTGCACAGTGTTCAGCTAAAGCTACAAGTTAGTGTAGTGTGACCTCTGCACAATGTTCAGCTGAAGCTACAAGTTAGTGTAGTGCGACCTCGGCACAGTGTTCAGCTAAAGCTACAAGTTAGTGTAGTTCGACCTCTGCACAGTGTTCAGCTAAAGCTACAAGTTAGTGTAGTGTGACCTCTGCACAGTGTTCAGCTAAAGCTACAAGTTAGTGTAGTGCGACCTCGGCACAGTGTTCAGCTAAAGCTACAAGTTAGTGTAGTGCGACCTCTGCACAGTGTTAAGCTAAAGCTACCTGTAGAAGATTGGTGGTGTTTTTGCTGATCCTGTCACTACCGCAGGCAGCTACATTATTTACATGCTAGTGTAGTGCGACCTCGGCACAGTGTTCAGCTAAAGCTACAAGTTAGTGTCATGGGACCTCTGCACAGTGTTCAGCTAAAGCTACCTGTAGAAGATTGGTGGTGTTTTTGCTGATCCTATCACTACCGCAGGCAGCTACATTATTTACACGTTAGTGTAGTGCGACCTCTGCACAGTGTTCAGCTAAAGCTACAAGTTAGTGTACTGCAATCTCTGCACAGTGTTCAGCTAAAGCTACAAGTTAGTGTAGTTCGACCTCTGCATAATGCTCAGCTAAAGCTACAAGTTAGTGTAGTGCAACCATTGCAGTGTTCAGCTAAAGCTACAAGTTAGTGTAGTGCGACCTCGGCACAGTGTTCAGCTAAAGCTACAAGTTAGTGTAGAGCGACCTCTGCACAGTGTTCAGCTAAAGCTACCTGTAGAAGATTGGTGGTGTTTTTCTGATCCTATCACTACCGCAGGCAGCTACATTATTTACATGTTAGTGTAGTGCGACCTCGGCATAGTGTTCAGCTAAAGCTACAAGTTAGTGTAGTGCGAACTCAGCACAGTGTTCAGTTAAAGCTTCAAGTTAGTGTAGTGCGACCTCTGCACAGTGTTAAGCTAAAGCTACCTGTAGAAGATTGGTGGTGTTTTTGCTGATCCTATCACTACCGCAGGCAGCTACATTATTTACACGTTAGTGTAGTGCGACCTCGGCACAGTGCTCAGCTAAAGCTACAAGTTAGTGTAGTGCGATCTCTGCACAGTGTTCAACTAAAGCTACAAGTTAGTGTAGTTCGACCTCTGCATAGTGCTCAGTTAAAGCTACAAGTTAGTGTAGTACAACCACTGCAGTGTTCAGCTAAAGCTACAAGTTAGTGGAGTGTGACCTCTGCACAGTGTTCAGCTAAAGCTACAAGTTAGTGTAGTGTGACCTCTGCACAATGTTCAGCTGAAGCTACAAGTTAGTGTAGTGCGACCTCGGCACAGTGTTCAGCTAAAGCTAAAAGTTAGTGTAGTTCGACCTCTGCACAGTGTTCAGCTAAAGCTACCTGTAGAAGATTAGTGGTGTTTTTCTGATCCTATCACTACCGCAGGCAGCTACATTATTTACATGTTAGTGTAGTGCGACCTCGGCACAGTGTTCAGCTAAAGCTACAAGTTAGTGTAGTGCGACCTCTGCACAGTGTTCAGCTAAAGCTACAAGTTAGTGTAGTGCGACCTCTGCACAGTGTTCAGCTAAAGCTACCTGTAGAAGATTGGTGGTGTTTTTGCTGATCCTATCACTACCGCAGGCAGCTACGTTATTTACACGTTAGTGTAGTGCGACCCCTGCACAGTGTTTAGCTAAAGCTACAAGTTAGTGTAGTTCGACCTCTGCACAGTGTTCAGCTAAAGCTACAAGTTAGTGTAGTGCGACCTCTGCACAATGTTCAGCTAAAGCTACCTGTAGAAGATTGGTGGTGTTTTTTCGATCCTATCACTACCGTAGGCAGCTACATTATTTACACATTAGTGTAGTGCGTCCTCTGCACAGCGTTCAGCTAAAGCTACCTGTAGAAGATTGGTGGTGTTTTTCTGATCCTATCACTACCGCAGGCAGCTACATTATTTATATGTTAGTGTAGTGCGACCTCGACACAGTGTTCAGCTAAAGCTACAAGTTAGTGTAGTGCGACCTCTGCACAGTGTTCAGCTAAAGCTACAAGTTAGTGTAGTGTGACCTCTGCACAGTGTTCAGCTAAAGCTACCTGTAGAAGATTGGTGGTGTTTTTCTGATCCTATCACTACCGCAGGAAACTACATTATTTACACTTTAGTGTAGTGCGACCTCTGCACAGTGTTCAGCTAAAGCTACCTGTAGAAGGTTAGTGGTGTTTTTCTAATCCTATCACTACCACAGGCAGCTACATTATTTACACGTTAGTGTAGTGTGTCCTCTGCACAGTGTTCAGTTAAAGCTACAAGTTAGTGTAGTGTGACCTCTGCACAGTGTTCAGCTAAAGCTAAAAGTTAGTGTAGTTCGACCTCTGCACAGTGTTCAGCTAAAGCTACCTGTAGAAGATTAGTGGTGTTTTTCTGATCCTATCACTACCGCAGGCAGCTTCATTATTTACATGTTAGTGTAGTGCGACCTCGGCACAGTGTTCAGCTAAAGCTACAAGTTAGTGTAGTGCGACCTCTGCACAGTGTTCAGCTAAAGCTACAAGTTAGTGTAGTGCGACCTCTGCACAGTGTTCAGCTAAAGCTACCTGTAGAAGATTGGTGGTGTTTTTGCTGATCCTATCACTACCGCAGGCAGCTACGTTATTTACACGTTAGTGTAGTGCGACCCCTGCACAGTGTTTAGCTAAAGCTACAAGTTAGTGTAGTTCGACCTCTGCACAGTGTTCAGCTAAAGCTCCAAGTTAGTGTAGTGCGACCTCTGCACAATGTTCAGCTAAAGCTACCTGTAGAAGATTGGTGGTGTTTTTTCGATCCTATCACTACCGCAGGCAGCTACATTATTTACACATTAGTGTAGTGCGTCCTCTGCACAGCGTTCAGCTAAAGCTACCTGTAGAAGATTGGTGGTGTTTTTCTGATCCTATCACTACCGCAGGCAGCTACATTATTTATATGTTAGTGTAGTGCGACCTCGGCACAGTGTTCAGCTAAAGCTACAAGTTAGTGTAGTGCGACCTCTGCACAGTGTTCAGCTAAAGCTACAAGTTAGTGTAGTTTGACCTCTGCACAGTGTTCAGCTAAAGCTACCTGTAGAAGATTGGTGGTGTTTTTCTGATCCTATCACTACCGCAGGAAACTACATTATTTACACTTTAGTGTAGTGCGACCTCTGCACAGTGTTCAGCTAAAGCTACCTGTAGAAGGTTAGAGGTGTTTTTCTAATCCTATCACTACCACAGGCAGCTACATTATTTACACGTTAGTGTAGTGTGTCCTCTGCACAGTGTTCAGCTAAAGCTACAAGTTAGTGTAGTGCGACCTCTGCACAGTGTTCAGCTAAAGCTACAAGTTAGTGTAGTGTGACCTCTGCACAGTGTTCAGCTAAAGCTACAAGTTAATGTAGTGTGACCTCTGCACAGTGTTCAGCTAAAGCTACCTGTGGAAGATTGGTGGTGTTTGTCTGATCCTATCACTACCGCAGGCAGCTACATTATTTACACGTTAGTGTAGTGTGACCTCGGCACAGTGTTCAGCTAAAGCTACCTGTAGAAGGTTGGTGGTGTTTTTTTAATCCTATCACTACCACAGGCAGCTACATTATTTACATGTTAGTGTAGTGCGACCTCGGCACAGTGTTCAGCTAAAGCTACAAGTTAGTGTACTGCGATCTCTGCACGGTGTTCAGCTAAAGCTACAAGTTAGTGTAGTTCGACCTCTGCATAGTGCTCAGCTAAAGCTACAAGTTAGTGTAGTGCAATCACTACAGTGTTCAGCTAAAGCTACAAGTTAGTGTAGTGTGACCTCTGCACAGTGTTCAGCTAAAGCTACAAGTTAGTGTAGTGCGACCTCGGCACAGTGTTCAGCTAAAGCTACAAGTTAGTGTAGTGCGACCTCTGCACAGTGTTCAGCTAAAGCTACCTGTAGAAGATTGGTGGTGTTTTTGCTGATCCTGTCACTACCGCAGGCAGCTACATTATTTACATGCTAGTGTAGTGCGACCTCGGCACAGTGTTCAGCTAAAGCTACAAGTTAGTGTAGTGCGACCTCTGCACAGTGTTCAGCTAAAGCTACCTGTAGAAGATTGGTGGTGTTTTTGCTGATCCTATCACTACCGCAGGCAGCTACATTATTTACACGTTAGTGTAGTGCGACCTCTGCACAGTGTTCAGCTAAAGCTACAAGTTAGTGTACTGCAATCTCTGCACAGTGTTCAGCTAAAGCTACAAGTTAGTGTAGTTCGACCTCTGCATAATGCTCAGCTAAAGCTACAAGTTAGTGTAGTGCAACCATTGCAGTGTTCAGCTAAAGCTACAAGTTAGTGTAGTGCGACCTCGGCACAGTGTTCAGCTAAAGCTACAAGTTAGTGTAGAGCGACCTCTGCACAGTGTTCAGCTAAAGCTACCTGTAGAAGATTGGTGGTGTTTTTCTGATCCTATCACTACCGCAGGCAGCTACATTATTTACATGTTAGTGTAGTGCGACCTCGGCATAGTGTTCAGCTAAAGCTACAAGTTAGTGTAGTGCGACCTCTGCACAGTGTTCAGTTAAAGCTTCAAGTTAGTGTAGTGCGACCTCTGCACAGTGTTAAGCTAAAGCTACCTGTAGAAGATTGGTGGTGTTTTTGCTGATCCTATCACTACCGCAGGCAGCTACATTATTTACACGTTAGTGTAGTGCGACCTCGGCACAGTGTTCAGCTAAAGCTACAAGTTAGTGTACTGCGATCTCTGCACAGTGTTCAGCTAAAGCTACAAGTTAGTGTAGTTCGACCTCTGCATAGTGCTCAGTTAAAGCTACAAGTTAGTGTAGTACAACCATTGCAGTGTTCAGCTAAAGCTACAAGTTAGTGGAGTGTGACCTCTGCACAGTGTTCAACTAAAGCTACAAGTTAGTGTGGTGTGACCTCTGCACAATGTTCAGCTGAAGCTACAAGTTAGTGTAGTGCGACCTCGGCACAGTGTTCAGCTAAAGCTACAAGTTAGTGTAATTCGACCTCTGCACAGTGTTCAGCTAAAGCTACCTGTAGAAGATTATTGGTGTTTTTCTGATCCTATCACTACCGCAGGCAGCTACATTATTTACATGTTAGTGTAGTGCGACCTCGGCACAGTGTTCAGCTAAATTTACAAGTTAGTGTAGTGCGACCTCTGCACAGTGTTCAGCTAAAGCTACAAGTTAGGGTAGTGCGACCTCTGCACAGTGTTCAGCTAAAGCTACCTGTAGAAGATTGGTGGTGTTTTTGCTGATCCTATCACTACCGCAGGCAGCTACGTTATTTACACGTTAGTGTAGTGGGACCCCGGCACAGTGTTTAGCTAAAGCTACAAGTTAGTGTAGTTCGACCTCTGCACAGTGTTCAGCTAAAGCTACAAGTTAGTGTAATTCGACCTCTGCACAGTGTTCAGCTAAAGCTACCTGTAGAAGATTATTGGTGTTTTTCTGATCCTATCACTACCGCAGGCAGCTACATTATTTACATGTTAGTGTAGTGCGACCTCGGCACAGTGTTCAGCTAAATTTACAAGTTAGTGTAGTGCGACCTCTGCACAGTGTTCAGCTAAAGCTACAAGTTAGGGTAGTGCGACCTCTGCACAGTGTTCAGCTAAAGCTACCTGTAGAAGATTGGTGGTGTTTTTGCTGATCCTATCACTACCGCAGGTAGCTACGTTATTTACACGTTAGTGTAGTGGGACCCCGGCACAGTGTTTAGCTAAAGCTACAAGTTAGTTTAGTTCGACCTCTGCACAGTGTTCAGCTAAAGCTACAAGTTAGTGTAGTGCGACCTCTGCACAATGTTCAGCTAAAGCTACCTGTAGAAGATTGGTGGTGTTTTTTCGATCCTATCACTACCGCAGGCAGCTACATTATTTACACATTAGTGTAGTGCGTCCTCTGCACAGCGTTCAGCTAAAGCTACCTGTAGAAGATTGGTGGTGTTTTTCTGATCCTATCACTACCGCAGGCAGCTACATTATTTATATGTTAGTGTAGTGCGACCTCGGCACAGTGTACAGCTAAAGCTACAAGTTAGTGTAGTGCGACCTCTGCACAGTGTTCAGCTAAAGCTACGAGTTAGTGTAGTGTGACCTCTGCACAGTGTTCAGCTAAAGCTACCTGTAGAAGATTGGTGGTGTTTTTCTGATCCTATCACTACCGCAGGAAACTACATTATTTACACTTTAGTGTAGTGCGACCTTTGTACAGTGTTCAGCTAAAGCTACCTGTAGAAGGTTAGTGGTGTTTTTCTAATCCTATCACTACCACAGGCAGCTACATTATTTACACGTTAGTGTAGTGTGTCCTCTGCACAGTGTTCAGCTAAAGCTACAAGTTAGTGTAGTGCGAACTCTGCACAGTGTTCAGCTAAAGCTACAAGTTAGTGTAGTGTGACCTCTGCACAGTGTTCAGCTAAAGCTACAAGTTAATGTAGTGTGACCTCTGCACAGTGTTCAGCTAAAGCTACCTGTAGAAGATTGGTGGTGTTTTTGCTGATCCTATCACTACCGCAGGCAGCTACGTTATTTACACGTTAGTGTAGTGGGACCCCGGCACAGTGTTTAGCTAAAGCTACAAGTTAGTGTAGTTCGACCTCTGCACAGTGATCAGCTAAAGCTACAAGTTAGTGTAGTGCGACCTCTGCACAATGTTCAGCTAAAGCTACCTGTAGAAGATTGGTGGTGTTTTTTCGATCCTATCACTACCGCAGGCAGCTACATTATTTACACATTAGTGTAGTGCGTCCTCTGCACAGCGTTCAGCTAAAGCTACCTGTAGAAGATTGGTGGTGTTTTTCTGATCCTATCACTACCGCAGGCAGCTACATTATTTATATGTTAGTGTAGTGGGACCTCGGCACAGTGTTCAGCTAAAGCTACAAGTTAGTGTAGTGCGACCTCTGCACAGTGTTCAGCTAAAGCTACAAGTTAGTGTAGTGTGACCTCTGCACAGTGTTCAGCTAAAGCTACCTGTAGAAGATTGGTGGTGTTTTTCTGATCCTATCACTACCGCAGGCAGCTACATTATTTACACGTTAGTGTAGTGCCACCTCGGCACAGTGTTCAGCTAAAGCTACCTGTAGAAGCTTGGTGGTGTTTTTCTAATCCTATCACTACCACAGGTAGCTACATTATTTACACATTAGTGTATTGCGTTCTCTGCACAGTGTTCAGCTAAAGCTACAAGTTAGTGTAGTGCGACCTCTGCACAGTGTTCAGCTAAAGCTACAAGTTAGTTTAGTGCAACCTCTGCACGGTGTTCAGCTAAAGCTACCTGTAGAAGATTGGTGGTGTTTTTCTGTTCCTATCACAACCGCAGGCAGCTACATTATTTACACATTAGTGTATTGCGTCCTCTGCACAGTGTTCAGCTAAAGCTACAAGTTAATGTAGTGTGACCTCTGCACAGTGTTCAGCTAAAGCTACCTGTAGAAGATTGGTGGTGTTTTTCTGATCCTATCACTACCGCAAGCAGCTACATTGTTTACACGTTAGTGTAGTGTGACCTCGGCACAGTGTTCAGCTAAAGCTACCTGTAGAAGGTTGGTGGTGTTTTTTTAATCCTATCACTATCACAGGCAGCTACATTATTTACATGTTAGTGTAGTGCGACCTCGGCACAGTGTTCAGCTAAAGCTACAAGTTAGTGTACTGCGATCTCTGCACGGTGTTCAGCTAAAGCTACAAGTTAGTGTAGTTTGACCTCTGCATAGTGCTCAGCTAAAGCTACAAGTTAGTGTAATGCAAATACTACAGTGTTCAGCTAAAGCTACAAGTTTGTGTAGTGCGAGCTCTGCACAGTGTCCAGCTAAAGCTACAAGTTAGTGTAGTGTGACCTCTGCACAGTGTTCAGCTAAAGCTACAAGTTAGTGTAGTGCGACCTTGGCACAGTGTTCAGCTAAAGCTACAAGTTAGTGTAGTGCGACCTCTGCACAGTGTTCAGCTAAAGCTACCTGTAGAAAATTGGTGGTGTTTTTGCTGATCCTATCACTACCGCAGGCAGCTACATTATTTACATGCTAGTGTAGTGCGACCTCGGCACAGTGTTCAGCGAAAGCTACAAGTTAGTGTAGTGCGACCTCTGCACAGTGTTCAGCTAAAGCTACCTGTAGAAGATTGGTGGTGTTTTTGCTGATCCTATCACTACCGCAGGCAGCTACATTATTTACACGTTAGTGTAGTGCGACCTCTGCACAGTATTCAGCTAAAGCTACAAGTTAGTGTACTGCAATCTCTGCACAGTGTTCAGCTAAAGCTACAAGTTAGTGTAGTTCGACCTCTGCATAATGCTCAGCTAAAGCTACAAGTTAGTGTAGTGCGACCTCTGCACAGTGTTCAGCTAAAGCTACAAGTTAGTGTTGTGTGACCTCTGCACAGTGTTCAGCTAAAGCTACAAGTTAGTGTAGTGCGACCTCGGCACAGTGTTCAGCTAAAGCTACAAGTTAGTGTAGAGCGACCTCTGCACAGTGTTCAGCTAAAGCTACCTGTAGAAGATTGGTGGTGTTTTTGCTGATCCTATCACTACCGCAGGCAGCTATGTTATTTACACGTTAGTGTAGTGCGACCCCGGCACAGTGTTTAGCTAAAGCTACAAGTTAGTGTAGTGCGACCTCTGCACAGTGTTCAGCTAAAGCTACAAGTTAGTGTAGTGCGACCTCTGCACAATGTTCAGCTAAAGCTACCTGTAGAAGATTGGTGGTGTTTTTGCTGATCCTATCACTACCGCAGGCAGCTACATTATTTACACGTTAGTGTAGTGCGACCTCGGCACAGTGTTCAGCTAAAGCTACAAGTTAGTGTACTGCGATCTCTGCACAGTGTTCAGATAAAGCTACAAGTTAGTGTAGTTTGACCTTTGCATAGTGCTCAGTTAAAGCTACAAGTTAGTGTAGTACAACCACTGCAGTGTTCAGCTAAAGCTACAAGTTAGTGGAGTGTGACCTCTGCACAATGTTCAGCTGAAGCTACAAGTTAGTGTAGTGCGACCACGGCACAGTGTTCAGCTAAAGCTACAAGTTAGTGTAGTTCGACCTCTGCACAGTGTTCAGCTAAAGCTACCTGTAGAAGATTAGTGGTGTTTTTCTGATCCTATCACTACCGCAGGCAGCTACATTATTTACATGTTAGTGTAGTGCGATCTCGGCACAGTGTTCAGCTAAAGCTACAAGTTAGTGTAGTGCGACCTCTGCACAGTGTTCAGCTAAAGCTACAAGTTAGTGTAGTGCGACCTCTGCACAGTGTTCAGCTAAAGCTACCTGTAGAAGATTGGTGGTGTTTTTGCTGATCCTATCACTACCGCAGGCAGCTACGTTATTTACACGTTAGTGTAGTGCGACCCCGGCACAGTGTTTAGCTAAAGCTACAAGTTAGTGTAGTGCGACCTCTGCACAGTGTTCATCTAAAGCTACAAGTTAGTGTAGTGCGACCTCTGCACAATGTTCAGCTAAAGCTACCTGTAGAAGATTGGTGGTGTTTTTTCGATCCTATCACTACCGCAGGCAGCTACATTATTTACACATTAGTGTAGTGCGTCCTCTCCACAGCGTTCAGCTAAAGCTACCTGTAGAAGATTGGTGGTGTTTTTCTGATACTATCACTACCGCAGGCAGCTACATTATTTACTTGTTAGTGTAGTGCGACCTCGGCACAGTGTTCAGCTAAAGCTACAAGTTAGTGTAGTGCGACCTCTGCACAGTGTTCAGCTAAAGCTACAAGTTAGTGTAGTGCGACCTCTGCACAGTGTTCAGCTAAAGCTACCTGTAGAAGATTGGTGGTGTTTTTGCTGATCCTATCACTACCGCAGGCAGCTACATTATTTACACATTAGTGTAGTGTGACCTCGGCACAGTGTTCAGCTAAAGCTACCTGTAGAAGGTTGGTGGTGTTTTTTTAATCCTATCTCTACCACAGGCAGCTACATTATTTACATGTTAGTGTAGTGCGACCTCGGCACAGTGTTCAGCTAAAGCTACAAGTTAGTGTACTGCGATCTCTGCACGGTGTTCAGCTAAAGCTACAAGTTAGTGTAGTTCAACCTCTGCATAGTGCTCAGCTAAAGCTACAAGTTAGTGTAGTGCAACCACTACAGTGTTCAGCTAAAGCTACAAGTTTGTGTAGTGCGAGCTCCGCACAGTGTCCAGCTAAAGCTACAAGTTAGTGTAGTGTGACCTCTGCACAGTGTTCAGCTAAAGCTACAAGTTAGTGTAGTGCGACCTCGGCACAGTGTTCAGCTAAAGCTACAAGTTAGTGTAGTGCGACCTCTGCACAGTGTTCAGCTAAAGCTACCTGTAGAAGATTGGTGGTGTTTTTGCTGATCCTATCACTACCGCAGGCAGCTACATTATTTACATGCTAGTGTAGTGCGACCTCGGCACAGTGTTCAGCTAAAGCTACAAGTTAGTGTAGTGCGACCTCTGCACAGTGTTCAGCTAAAGCTACAAGTTAGTGTAGTGCGACCTCTGCACAGTGTTCAGCTATAGCTACCTGTAGAAGATTGGTGGTGTTTTTGTTGATCCTATCACTACCGCAGGCAGCTACATTATTTACACGTTAGTGTAGTGCGACCTCTGCACAGTGTTCAGCTAAAGCTACAAGTTAGTGTACTGCAATCTCTGCACAGTGTTCAGCTAAAGCTACAAGTCAGTGTAGTTTGACCTCTGCATAATGCTCAGCTAAAGCTACAAGTTAGTGTAGTGCAACCATTGCAGTGTTCAGCTAAAGCTACAAGTTAGTGTAGTGCGACCTCTGCACAGTGTTCAGCTAAAGCTACAAGTTAGTGTTGTGTGACCTCTGCACAGTGTTCAGCTAAAGCTACAAGTTAGTGTAGTGCGACCTCGGCACAGTGTTCAGCTAAAGCTACAAGTTAGTGTAGAGCGACCTCTGCACAGTGTTCAGCTAAAGCTACCTGTAGAAGATTGGTGGTGTTTTTCTGATCCTGTCACTACCGCAGGCAACTACATTATTTACATGTTAGTGTAGTGCGACCTCGGCATATTGTGTCCAGCTAAAGCTACAAGTTAGTGTAGTGCGACCTCTGCACAGTATTCAGTTAAAGCTTCAAGTTAGTGTAGTGCGACCTCTGCACAGTGTTCAGCTAAAGCTACCTGTAGAAGATTGGTGGTGTTTTTGCTGATCCTATCACTACCGCAGGCAGCTACGTTATTTACACGTTAGTGTAGTGCGACCCCGGCGCAGTGTTTAGCTAAAGCTACAAGTTAGTGTAGTGCGACCTCTGCACAGTGTTCAGCTAAAGCTACAAGTTAGTGTAGTGCGACCTCTGCACAATGTTCAGCTAAAGCTACCTGTAGAAGATTGGTGGTGTTTTTTTGATCCTATCACTACCGCAGGCAGCTACATTATTTACACATTAGTGTAGTGCGTCCTCTGCACAGCGTTCAGCTAAAGCTACCTGTAGAAGATTGGTGGTGTTTTTCTGATCCTATCACTACCGAAGGCAGCTACATTATTTACATGTTAGTGTAGTGCGACCTCGGCACAGTGTTCAGCTAAAGCTACAAGTTAGTGTAGTGCGACCTCTGCACAGTGTTCAGCTAAAGCTACAAGTTAGTGTACTGCGACCTCTGCACAGTGTTCAGCTAAAGCTACCTGTAGAAGATTGGTGGTGTTTTTGCTGATCCTATCACTACCGCAGGCAGCTACATTATTTACACGTTAGTGTAGTGCGACCCCGGCACAGTGTTCAGCTAAAGCTTCAAGTTAGTGTAGTGTGACCTCTGCACAGAGTTCAGCTAAAGCTACAAGTTAGTGTAGTGCGACCTCTGCACAATGTTCAGCTAAAGCTACCTGTAGAAGATTGGTGGTGTTTTTCTGATCCTATCACTACCGCAGGCAGCTACATTATTTACACATTAGTGTAGTGCGTCCTCTGCACAGTGTTCAGCTAAAGCTACAAGTTAGTGTAGTCTGACCTCTGCACAGTGTTCAGCTAAAGCTACCTGTAGAAGATTGGTGGTGTTTTTCTGATCCTATCACTACCGCAGGCAGCTACATTATTTACACGTTAGTATAGTGTGACCTCGGCACAGTGTTCAGCTAAAGCTACAAGTTAGTTTACTGTGATCTCTGCACAGTGTTCAGCTAAAGCTACAAGTTAGTGTAGTTCGACCTCTGCATAGTGCTCAGCTAAAGCTACAAGATAGTGTAGTGCAACCACTGCAGTGTTCAGCTAAAGCTACAGGTTAGTGTAGTGCGACCTCTGCACAGTATTCAGCTAAAGCTACAAGTTAGTGTAGTATGACCTCTGCACAGTGTTCAGCTAAAGCTACAAGTTAGTGTAGTGCGACCTCGGCACAGTGTTCAGCTAAATCTACAAGTTATTGTAGTGCGACCTCTGCACATTGTTCAGCTAAAGCTACCTGTAGAAGATTGGTGGTGTTTTTGCTGATCCTATCACTACCGCAGGCAGCTACATTATTTACATGTTAGTGTAGTGCGACCTCGGCACAGTGTTCAGCTAAAGCTACAAGTTAGTGTAGTGCGACCTCTGCACAGTGTTCAGCTAAAGCTACAAGTTAGTGTAGTGCATCCTCTGCACAGTGTTCAGCTAAAGCTACAAGTTAGTGTAGTGTGACCTCTGCACAGTGTTCAGATAAAGCTACCTGTAGCAGATTGGTGGTGTTTTTGCTGATCCTATCACTACCGCAGGCAGCTTCATTATTTACACGTTAGTGTAGTGTGACCTCAGCACAGTGTTCAGCTAAAGCTACAAGTTAGTGTAGTGCGACCTCTGCACAGTGTTCAGCTAAAGCTACAAGTTAGTGTCGTGTGACCTCTGCACAGAGTTCAGCTAAAGCTACAAGTTAGTGTAGTGTGACCTTTGCACAGTGTTCAGCTAAAGCTACCTGTAGAAGGTTGGTGGTGTTTTTCTGATCCTATCACTACCGCAGGCAGCTACATTATTTACACATTAGTGTAGTGCGTCCTCTGCACAGTGTTCAGCTAAAGCTACAAGTTAGTGTAGTTCGACCTCTGCACAGTGTTCAGCTAAAGCTACCTGTAGAAGATCTGCACAGTGTTCAGCTAAAGCTACCTGTAGAAGATCGTTGGTGTTCTCATACTAGTAATACTACAGGCAGGCAGTTGACTTTGCTAGCTGCAGTATCAATATATATATATATATATATATATATATATATATATATATATATATATCCCAGCTTAGTGCAGCTACATCTCACTGCAGGCCATTAGTATGTCTGGAAGGCCAACAAGGAGAGGCAGACAGTCACAAGCCAATAAAAGAGGGCAAGCAGGCTCTGTGTCTAGAGGCAACAGTTCTGGTCGTGGACACGGTGCATCCTCTTCAGCACGTGGCCGTGGGACACGCTTGGCCTTTTTTAAAAAGCTGGCCGTGTTGAGCCGCAACATGCAGAAGACTTGGTCGAGTGGATGACCAAGCCGTCCTCATCATCCTCATCCTCTCTCACCCATGCTCAGGGTACTTTGTCTGGTAAAGCAGCTGCCAACCCGGCCTCTTCCCTCGGCTCAGTGCCCAAGGACAGCAATCTGGCAGTCATGTTGCCCCTGCTGCAGCATACTGCCAGGTTTGCTCCAGTGATGAGGAGGGAGGAGATGATGAGGTCACTTACTCCACATGGGTGCCTGATAGGAGAGAGGAGGAGGAGGAGGCACATCACCAACGAGGCAGGATGCCCTCCAGGGGCCTTCTTAAGGAGAGCACACTGACTACATCACACCGCAAAGCTCCACATGTGCAGGGCGCTGCTGTCTCTGTGCATTATTCCATAAGTTCTTTGGTGTGGGCCTTTTTTGAGATGAGTGCATCAGATCGCACCGCTGCTATTTTCAACATATATCTTGCGTGGCCAAAACATCTCCCGCTTGGGCACCACATGCTTGACCAGACATATGTTGACCTGCCATGCAGTTCGTTGGGCGATCTGCTATCGGTACACCGACCTCAGATTGTACCAGGCAAATTTCCCTGCCCCAGCTGCTGCACCGCAGAAAGAAGTTCGCTCCCAGCCATCCACATGCCCAGTGGTTGAATGCTATCTTGGCAAAATTGCTAGCACTTCAAATGCTACCTTTTCAGTTGGTAGACTCTGCCCCCTTCTGTGAGTTTTGGAATGTGCGGTTCCTCAGTGGCAGGTTCCCAGATGCCACTTTTTCTCATGGAAGGCGATTCCGGCTCTCTACCGGCATGTGGAAGGCAATGTCTTGGCCACGCTGGACAGGGCAGTCAGCGGTAAGGTGCATATTACCGCTGACTAATGGTCCAGCAGGCATGGACAGGGACGTTACCTAAGTTTCACAGCACATTGGGTGACTCTGCTGGCAGATGGGAAGGATGCAGGACAAGCTGCAGTAGTGTTGGAGGTTGTTCCTCCACCACGCCTCCAAAATGCCACTACTGCTGATTCTGACACACCTCTCTCCTCCACCCCCTCTTCTTCTTCTTCCTCCATGGCCTCTTGCTGTGCTTTGTCCTCGGAACCAGCGGTGCTCCGTAGGCATTCAAGGGGCTATGCAAGTACGCAGGCCAAAATATGCCATGCGGTGCTTGAGCTGGTGTGCTTGGGGGACAGGAGCCACACTGGGGCAGAGGTTCTGTCAGCTCTGCAGGGGCAGGTTCAGAGGTGGTTGACGCCATGCCAACTTAAGGCAGGAATGGTGGTTTGCGACAATGGCACTCAGCATCAGCAGCAGGCTTTAAGGGATCATTTACAGTCCCAAGAAACCCATGGACTTGTACGTGGCTGGGTGGAGGTGGCTGCGGATCATGTCGTCCTTAGTGATCCAGAGGACTCGAATGCCTCAGCAAATCTACGCTGCATGGCCTCCCTGATCCTGCAAAGCCTGCGGAAGGATCCTCGTATTTGTGGTATCAAGGAGAGGGATCAATACTGGCTGGCAACCCTCCTTGATCCATGCTACAAGGGTAGGGTTGTGGACCTTATCTTGCCATCGCAGAGAGAGCAGAGGATGAAACATCTTCGGGAGCCCTTGCAGAAAGGTCTGTGCAACGTGTAACCTCCCAGTCTCTGGGAACTCCTGTTCCTGGACAACGTGTTGCTGAGGCTTCAGTCAGTCAAAGAGGGAGTGGTGGAGAAGGTGGCCGTCTGACCGATGCGTTCAGAGAATTTTTTAGTCTGCAGCCCCAAGGTATGATCGGTTCTAGCAACCATCGCCAGCGTCTGTTTTACATGGTGCAGGAATACCTAGGGGCAAGATCTGACTTGGACACCTTTCCTACCGAAAATCCTCTGGGTTACTTTAAGCATCATTATAATCACTGCTCCCAAAAAAACGTCCGTTTTTAAAACTTTTTTTTACATTGATACATGTTCCCTGGGGCAGGACCCGGGTCCCCAAACCCCTTTTAGGACATTACCATGCAAGTTAGCCTTTAAAATAAGCACTTTTGATTTTGAACATTCGAGTCTCATAGACTTCAATGGGGTTCTAACGTTCGTGCGAATTTTCGGTCCGTTCGCGGGTTCTGGTGCGAACCGAACTGGGGGGTGTTCGGCTCATCCCTAGTGTGAGTATAGTGTGGTGCCAGTGTAGTGTGTGAGTGCAGTGTTATTGTAGTGTGAGCATGGTGTAGTGTAGTGTGAGTATAGTGTTGTGTGTCAGTGTAGTTTCAGCATAGTGTTTCAGTATAGTGTGAGTATAGTGTGTCATTTTTGTGTGAGTATAGTGTAGTGTGAGTGTAGTGTTAGTGTAGTGCAGTGTTTAACACAGCAATGCATAACATTTAGTGCTGTATACAGTACTGAATACCCCCCCCATTTTTTTTTGATTGCTGCAATTTTTTTGTTTCTGTGTGTGTTTTTCTTTTTTTTTGTCCTGTGCCTGACCCCTTTTTTTGAATTGTCAGCCGTGGTTTTTCAGACTGCAATGCTGTTGTTCCCCCTTTTTTATCTATTTTTTAATAGTTTTTACATTTCTGTCAGTGGCAATCCTCAAATTAAAGTGTACCAAACACCACTTTTCATTGAATAAAGTGTATCCAATTGCACAGCCGCAGCGTATTGCCAAGTTGGCTACAGTGATGATGAGGATGGAGGGGATAATGAGGTCACTGATGCGACTTGAGTGCTGGATAGAGCAGAGCAGGAAAGTGAGGGAGAGAAACAACCCCCAATGAGGCAGGATGTCCTCCAGAGGCAGCCATCATGGAACAGTAGAGAGCAGCTATTCTATTCCATCAGATTGTGTCACAGGTCCTTGCAACACATCTGCCAGCAGCACACCACCAGCTGTAAAGTATAGCAGGCAACTTTCTCTGCCCCAACTGCTGCATCGAAAAAAATACACTCTCTGACAACCACATGCCCAGCATCTAAATTCCAGCTTGTCCAAACTGCTGGCTTTACACCTCCTGCCTTTCTATCTGGTGGATTCTGCCCCTTCCATGAATTTGCAGAATGTGCTGCACCACAATGGCAGGTTCACAGTCGATATTTCTTTGCACGTAAGGCCATTCCAGCTCTGTACCATCAGGTAGAAGGCAATGTTTTGGCATCATTGGGCAAGGCAGTCAACAGCAAGGTCCACATTACTGATGACACGTGGTCCAGCAAGCATGGTCAGGGACGATATATTTGGTTCACAGCACACTGGGTAACTCTGCTTGCAACTAGGAAGGATGCAGGACAGGGCTCAGTGCTGGAGCTTGTTTTGCCACCACATCTCCATACAGCTAGTAGTGATGATGCAAGATCTGTCAGCTCCACCCCCTCTTCCTCCTCCTCCATGCCCTCCTCTGCTGAATTGTCCTATGAAGCACCAGTACCCCTAAGCGTTTAAAGAGCTATTCAACTAGTCAGGCTAAAAGATGGCATTCAGTGCTTCAGCTGGTCTGTCTAGGGGACAGGAGCCACACTGGGGCAGGGATTCTTTCAGCTCTGCGGGCTCAGAGGTGGTTCACACCACGGAAGTACAAGCCAGGAATGGTGGTTTGGGATAATGGCACTAACATTCTGTCTGCCCTTCGACAGGAAAAGTTGACACATTGTCAGGAACCATGAATCAGACCGAGACAGAAGTGCAGTTAAAATCACACTTGTTTAATAATAATAGTAAAAGGTAAACAGATTAAAGTAGTCAAATCATAGCCAGAGTTCATAGATCAGCGTACTTCAGGACAGCCAAGGAAATCAGGAAACCGGAGAATCAATGTAGTGGAACAGCGAGCAGGATCAGGAACCATAAGGGATGTCAGCCAAGCAAATCTTCAACAGGTACACAGGAGAGAGTTTCTCGAAGGCAGAGAGGATCTGAACTGAACAGCTTAAGTAGCCAGCAGGACTGATGAGCAGGATATCATCACCAGGTGAATCACTGTGTAAATATAAGAGCTGGCAATTAACCGACAGCTGAGCGGCCTGCGCTGAGAAGAAAGGGCTGAGCCCAGCCCTGACAGTACCCCCTCCTCAATGACCCCTCCCCCTCGGAGGACCACCAGGTTTGAGGGCAAAAGTCTATGGAAAGCATGTAGGAGGACAGGGGCATGTACGTCCAAGGATGAAATCCAAGAGTGTTCCTCCGGACCATACCCTTTCCAATGAACCAGGTACTGTATGCGTCCAGGTTTTAATAAGGAGACATGGAATACATTTGAGATACGCATATTGGAAGGAAGGTCTAAAGCGTAAGCCACTGGGTTAATCCTGCGGAGAATACGGAAAGGCCCAATAAACCGAAGAGCCAACTTCAGTGAGAGAACACGGAGTCGGAGGTTGCGAGATGACAGCCAGACCCTGTCCCCAACCTGGTAGGAAGACGCAGGCAGGCGTCTGCGGTCAGCATGGAGTCTGTACCTATCATTAGCATGTCGCAAAGCCTCCTGGACTTGTGCCCAAGTGGAACGAAGACCACAGAGATGCTCCTCTAACGCAGGAATACTCTGCGGAACAAATGAGTCAGGCAACATGGAAGGTTGGAAACCATAGTTCACCATAAACTGGGCCAATCTGGAAGCAATCTGGAAGCAGAATTCAAGGCAAACTCCGTGTGAGCAAACTCCACCCATGGTAAGAGGTCTAACCAGTTGTTATGATGGTCAGAAATATAGCAAAGTAGGAATTGCTCCAAGGACTGATTGGCTCATTCTGCGGCCCCATTAGACTGCGGGTGATATGCAGAGGAGAAAGCAAGCTGAATTCCCAACTGTGCACAAAAGGCTCACCAGAACTGGGACACAAAAATGGAAGCCAGTTCCTTAGAAGTGGGCAACAAGTGGAATACAATTAGACATTTTCGAGAACCGGTCAACCACCATAAGGATAACTGTGTTGCCCTGGGAGTTGGGTAACTCCTCAATAAAATCCATAGACAGGTGGGTCCAGGGCCTCTCTCCATTGGGTATGGGTTGTAGGAGGCCCACTGGAAGGTCTCGTGGAGTCTTACTCTGAGCATACACGAAACAGGCACCTACGAAGACAGTTACATCAGTACGTAGACTAGACCACCAGAATTGTTGAGAAATGGCCCAAAAGAGTTGATTCTTCCCAGGGTGGCCAGCAGCCTTGGGAGAATGGTAAGTCCGAAGCACGGCAGTATGGAGACTCTCTGGGACAAAGCAGCGGTCACAAGGTTTCTCAGGAGGAGCATGAACAGCAAGAATTTTGTCACCCAAAGGAGAAGTGAGACTGGTGCGAACCGTAGCCAGAATATGATCAGGAGGAATCACAGGAACCGGAACCGACTCCATCTTGGAAGTGGAGGAAAATTGTTGTGACAAAGTGTCAGCCCCATCCATTCTTAGTACCAGCTAAGCATGAGACAATGTAATTGAAACTATACAAGAAAAGAGCCCATTGCGCCCTTCTGGGAGAGAGGCGTTTAGCCTCAGACAAGAATATGAGATTTTGTTTCTGTGTGTGTTTTTCTTTTTTTTTGTCCTGTGCCTGACCCCTTTTTTTGAATTGTCAGCCGTGGTTTTTCAGACTGCAATGCTGTTGTTCCCCCTTTTTTATCTATTTTTTAATAGTTTTTACATTTCTGTCAGTGGCAATCCTCAAATTAAAGTGTACCAAACACCACTTTTCATTGAATAAAGTGTATCCAATTGCACAGCCGCAGCGTATTGCCAAGTTGGCTACAGTGATGATGAGGATGGAGGGGATAATGAGGTCACTGATGCGACTTGAGTGCTGGATAGAGCAGAGCAGGAAAGTGAGGGAGAGAAACAACCCCCAATGAGGCAGGATGTCCTCCAGAGGCAGCCATCATGGAACAGTAGAGAGCAGCTATTCTATTCCATCAGATTGTGTCACAGGTCCTTGCAACACATCTGCCAGCAGCACACCACCAGCTGTAAAGTATAGCAGGCAACTTTCTCTGCCCCAACTGCTGCATCGAAAAAAATACACTCTCTGACAACCACATGCCCAGCATCTAAATTCCAGCTTGTCCAAACTGCTGGCTTTACACCTCCTGCCTTTCTATCTGGTGGATTCTGCCCCTTCCATGAATTTGCAGAATGTGCTGCACCACAATGGCAGGTTCACAGTCGATATTTCTTTGCACGTAAGGCCATTCCAGCTCTGTACCATCAGGTAGAAGGCAATGTTTTGGCATCATTGGGCAAGGCAGTCAACAGCAAGGTCCACATTACTGATGACACGTGGTCCAGCAAGCATGGTCAGGGACGATATATTTGGTTCACAGCACACTGGGTAACTCTGCTTGCAACTAGGAAGGATGCAGGACAGGGCTCAGTGCTGGAGCTTGTTTTGCCACCACATCTCCATACAGCTAGTAGTGATGATGCAAGATCTGTCAGCTCCACCCCCTCTTCCTCCTCCTCCATGCCCTCCTCTGCTGAATTGTCCTATGAAGCACCAGTACCCCTAAGCGTTTAAAGAGCTATTCAACTAGTCAGGCTAAAAGATGGCATTCAGTGCTTCAGCTGGTCTGTCTAGGGGACAGGAGCCACACTGGGGCAGGGATTCTTTCAGCTCTGCGGGCTCAGAGGTGGTTCACACCACGGAAGTACAAGCCAGGAATGGTGGTTTGGGATAATGGCACTAACATTCTGTCTGCCCTTCGACAGGAAAAGTTGACACATTGTCAGGAACCATGAATCAGACCGAGACAGAAGTGCAGTTAAAATCACACTTGTTTAATAATAATAGTAAAAGGTAAACAGATTAAAGTAGTCAAATCATAGCCAGAGTTCATAGATCAGCGTACTTCAGGACAGCCAAGGAAATCAGGAAACCGGAGAATCAATGTAGTGGAACAGCGAGCAGGATCAGGAACCATAAGGGATGTCAGCCAAGCAAATCTTCAACAGGTACACAGGAGAGAGTTTCTCGAAGGCAGAGAGGATCTGAACTGAACAGCTTAAGTAGCCAGCAGGACTGATGAGCAGGATATCATCACCAGGTGAATCACTGTGTAAATATAAGAGCTGGCAATTAACCGACAGCTGAGCGGCCTGCGCTGAGAAGAAAGGGCTGAGCCCAGCCCTGACAGTACCCCCTCCTCAATGACCCCTCCCCCTCGGAGGACCACCAGGTTTGAGGGCAAAAGTCTATGGAAAGCATGTAGGAGGACAGGGGCATGTACGTCCAAGGATGAAATCCAAGAGTGTTCCTCCGGACCATACCCTTTCCAATGAACCAGGTACTGTATGCGTCCAGGTTTTAATAAGAAGACATGGAATACATTTGAGATACGCATATTGGAAGGAAGGTCTAAAGCGTAAGCCACTGGGTTAATCCTGCGGAGAATAAGGAAAGGCCCAATAAACCGAAGAGCCAACTTCAGTGAGAGAACACGGAGTCGGAGGTTGCGAGATGACAGCCAGACCCTGTCCCCAACCTGGTAGGAAGACGCAGGCAGGCGTCTGCGGTCAGCATGGAGTCTGTACCTATCATTAGCATGTCGCAAAGCCTCCTGGACTTGTGCCCAAGTGGAACGAAGACCACAGAGATGCTCCTCTAACGCAGGAATACTCTGCGGAACAAATGAGTCAGGCAACATGGAAGGTTGGAAACCATAGTTCACCATAAACTGGGCCAATCTGGAAGCAATCTGGAAGCAGAATTCAAGGCAAACTCCGTGTGAGCAAACTCCACCCATGGTAAGAGGTCTAACCAGTTGTTATGATGGTCAGAAATATAGCAAAGTAGGAATTGCTCCAAGGACTGATTGGCTCATTCTGCGGCCCCATTAGACTGCGGGTGATATGCAGAGGAGAAAGCAAGCTGAATTCCCAACTGTGCACAAAAGGCTCACCAGAACTGGGACACAAAAATGGAAGCCAGTTCCTTAGAAGTGGGCAACAAGTGGAATACAATTAGACATTTTCGAGAACCGGTCAACCACCATAAGGATAACTGTGTTGCCCTGGGAGTTGGGTAACTCCTCAATAAAATCCATAGACAGGTGGGTCCAGGGCCTCTCTCCATTGGGTATGGGTTGTAGGAGGCCCACTGGAAGGTCTCGTGGAGTCTTACTCTGAGCATACACGAAACAGGCACCTACGAAGACAGTTACATCAGTACGTAGACTAGACCACCAGAATTGTTGAGAAATGGCCCAAAAGAGTTGATTCTTCCCAGGGTGGCCAGCAGCCTTGGGAGAATGGTAAGTCCGAAGCACGGCAGTATGGAGACTCTCTGGGACAAAGCAGCGGTCACAAGGTTTCTCAGGAGGAGCATGAACAGCAAGAATTTTGTCACCCAAAGGAGAAGTGAGACTGGTGCGAACCGTAGCCAGAATATGATCAGGAGGAATCACAGGAACCGGAACCGACTCCATCTTGGAAGTGGAGGAAAATTGTTGTGACAAAGTGTCAGCCCCATCCATTCTTAGTACCAGCTAAGCATGAGACAATGTAATTGAAACTATACAAGAAAAGAGCCCATTGCGCCCTTCTGGGAGAGAGGCGTTTAGCCTCAGACAAGAATATGAGATTCTTATGGTCAGTAAGAATGAGAACTGGCACAATGGTACCTTCGAGGAGATGTCTCCATTCTTTCAGGGCTAAAATTATTGCTAACAGCTCCTGTCACCAATCTCGTAATTGCACTCTGCAGGTGACAATTTCTTGCAAAAGTAGCCACAAGGATGCATAGCGCTCTCAGAGGTAGGAATTAGAGACAAAAGGGTGCCAACTCCAGTCTCAGAAGCATCAACCTCAAGGATAAAAGGTAACGTAGGATCAGAATGTTCTAACACAAGAGCAGAAACAAAGGCAGCCTTGAGACTCTCAAAGGCCTTAATGGACTCCAGAGACCAACACTGTGGGTTACCGTCCTTTCTGGTCATATCAGTCAGGGTCTTGACCAGAGAAGTTACAAATAAACTTCAGATAATAGTTGGCAAAGCCAAGAAAACGCTGCAGAGCATGTAAACTCATGGGTCGGGGCCACTGTAGGACTGCTGAAAGTTTCTCTGGGTCCATCGAAAAACCAGCAGTGGAAATTATATAACCCAGGAATTTAACCTGTTCACAATGGAATTTGCACTTCTCCAGTTTACAATAGAGGTTGTTCTCTCTTTGTTTCTGAAGCACACGACAGACATCTGTGTGGTGGCTCTCCAGGGACTTGGAAAATATGAGGATATCGTCGAGTTAAACCACCACATATAACTGCAATGAATCTCGGAAGACATCTTTAATAAATTCCTGGAAAACTGCCGTAATGTTACAAAGGCCAAAAGGCATTATGAGGTACTCATAATGGCCTTTTCTGGTATTAAACGCAGTTATCCACTCGTCACCCTCCGTAATCCTCACAAGATTGTATGACCCTCTCAAATCAAGCTTTGTGAAAACCGTTGCTCCCTTGAGGCGGTCAAATAACTCCGTAATCAACTAAAACGGATAGGCATTCTTAATCGTGAAACGATTGAGACTCCTATAATCAATACAAGGTCTCAGTTCACCACTCCTTTTCTTCACAAAGAAGAAACCAGCACCGGCAGGAGATGAGGATTTGCGGATGAAACCTCAAGAAAGTGTGTCTGCAACATACTCCTCAATGGCCTTATCCTCCAAGACCAACAAAGGGTGAACCCAGCCACAAGGGGATATCGCACCAGGTTGAAGATCAATTGCGCAATCATACGACTGGTGTGGAGGCAAACTACCGGCTTGAACTTTGTCAAAGACATCGCTAAAATCGTGGTACTCCTCCGGCAGGGAGAAGAGAGAAGAAGTACACAGGACCTTCGCTACCTTCTGGAAGTATGTCTTACTGCATTGTGGTGACCAGGAGAGAACCTCAGCACGGAGCCAATCAAAAGAGGGGTTGTGCCTCTATAACCAATAACCAATGGAAACTTAGGTGAGGAAATAACTTGGAATTGGATTATCTCATGATGAAGAGCCCCTGTGGCCATGGACAACGGAACAATCTCATGAGTCACATGAGCAGGCTGTAGAGGTCTTCTGTCAAGAGCCTCAATGGCAAGTGGAATGTCACGCAGCTGCAGTGGAATTGAGTGCTTCGATAGAAAGGCAGCATCAATGAACAGGCCTGCAGCTCCAGAGTTGATCAAAGCCTGTATCTCGATGGACCACTAAGGACTAGGCCACCTAAGGGCTGTCCGTGACAGGACCTCAAGGTTCGGGCGTTCCCTGGAGGGGTAGGACAAGATTTCAAAAAGTGACCTGCCTGGCCACAATAAAGGCACAATCTCTCACTCCTCCTAAGGGTTCTCTCATCCGCAGAGAGACGCGTGAAGCCCAAGTGCATGGGTTCATCTTCACTGTTAGACTCGGTACCAGGAGGCATGGGAGGTGAGGGAGGCAAGGGTGGGACTGCAAAGCTCGGAAACAAACATACAGGAGGCTTCCGCAATATCTCAACCTGGTTGACAAACCCTCTGCATTGGACTGGATCGCCCCTAAATTACTGGGGAAGTGTATCGGAACCAGACATATCTCTTATGGTGCCTTCACAGAGACTGGAGCAGCAACAGGGATGGCCTGCAACACAAGTTGTCGCCTACTGTCATAAACCACGAGTCAGACTGAGACAGAAGTACAATTAAATCTCATTTGTTTAATAATAATAAAAAAATTAAACACAGTAAACATAGTCAAAACATAGCCAGAGTTCAGGACCTGGAACGGATAGTCAGACAAGCCAAAACGTCAGGGAGCCAGAGATGAGCGTAGTAGAAAAGCAAGCAGGATCTGGAACCAGAAGGAATGTCAGCCAAGCAAGTGTTTAACAGGAACACAGGAGAGTGTCTCTAGAGATGTGACCAAGGCAAAGGCAGAGATCATCTGGGCTGAATGGCTTAAGTAGGTAGGACTGATGAGCAGGATATCATCAACAGGTGAGTCACTGTGGAGAGATGGTAGCTGGCAATTAGCCGACAGCTGAGCGGCCAGCTCAGAGAAGGAAGGGCTGAGCCCAGCCTTGACAAGAGGATCTGGACTGAACAGCTTAAGTAGCCAGCAGGACTGACGAGCAGGATATCATCACTAGGTGAGTCACTGTGGAGAGATAAGAGCTGGCAATTAACCGACAGCTGAGCGGCCTGCTCGACAGCTGAGCGGCCTGCTCTGAGAAGGAAGGGCTGAGCCCAGCCCTAACACACACGTGCCATGCCTTTTACATGTCCTCAATTTGGTTGTGCAGCGTTTCTTAAACAGGAACCCAGGGTTGCAAGATCTTCTAAGGCAGGCCGGAAGAGTCTGCAGCCATTTCAGGTAGTCATACACAACCAGTGTTTGGTTGGCTGAAATTCAGCGGTAAAAAAATTTTGGCTTAAAGATTTTGGCTTAAATTTATGACAAAATTCGATTTGATTAGATTTCTTTTAAAATAGAAAGTAGAGAATATTGTTTTTTTTCAAACTTTCCGCTCTTTTTTTCGCTTTTCGCAAAACATAAAAAAACGAGTTGTGAATAAA
This sequence comes from Aquarana catesbeiana, assembly GCF_042186555.1. Taxonomy (NCBI): domain Eukaryota; kingdom Metazoa; phylum Chordata; class Amphibia; order Anura; family Ranidae; genus Aquarana; species Aquarana catesbeiana. The sequence continues at coordinate 123,921,429 of NC_133327.1, forward strand.
TACCACTTAAAGAAAGCTCTATTTGTGTGAACAAAATGATAAAAATTCCATTTGGGTACAGTGTTGCATGACCGCGCAATTCTCAATGAAAGTGCAAGAGCGTTGAAAGCTAAAAATTGGCCTGGGAGGGAAAGGGGTGAAAGTGCCCAGTATTGAAGTGGTTAAGGACCGCTTTATGCAGACACCATCAGCCCCGAGGACTCTGCATTTCATACCTCTGCAAACTTGCGGTGCACGGACTCCCTTATTCTTCAAAGCCTGCAAAAAGGACCTGAGAATTTGTGGCATCAAGGAGAAAGATCATTATTGGTTGGCAACCCTCCTTGACCATCGTTACATGGGGAAAGTCTCGGATCTCATCCTGCCCTCGCAGAGGGAGTACGGGATGAAATATCTTGAGGACACCTTAAAGAGGAGTTTATGTAACACCTTTCCAGACTCTGGTAGGTTACAGTAAAAGGTTACAGTAAAATAAAACACAAATAATATTAACCAGTTGCCAACCGGCCCATAGCCAAATGACGGCTGCAGGGCGGTTGGATAACTCTGGGATCACGTACTATGATGTGATTCCAGAAAACCGCTCCCGCGCGCCCCCTGGGGCATGCACATGGGAACATCCGTGAACGTCCTCTGGACCCGGCGCATCACGGATCACGGTAAACGCCCGCTGATCGCGGCCGTTTACCATGTGATCGCTCCGTCAAATGATGGAGCGATCACATGTAAACAAACCGGCGTCATGTCATGACGCCGGTTCACCTCTCCCCTCTCTGTATCGATCGGTACAGAGGGGGATGGATCAGATGGGAGCAGTGCTGTGGGCTGGATGTGTAGTGCCCACAGTGCTGCTCAGTGACATGTGCAGTCACATCCATCCATCCCTCCATGCTCAGCCATCCCTCCCCATGCTCAGCAATACCCATCACTACTCTGCAATACTCTGCAATTCCCTGTGCAATACTCTGCAATTCCCTGTGCAATACTCTGCAATGCCCCGCAATACCCCGCAATACTCTGCAATACCCCGCAATACTCTGCAATACCCCGCAATACCCAACAATACTCTGCAATACTCTGCAATACTCTGCAATGCCCTGCAACACTCTGCAATACCCCGCAATACTCTGCAATACCCCACAATGCCCCACAATACTCTGCAATGCCCCGCAATACTCTTCAATGCTCTGCAATGCCCTGCAATACTCTGCAATGCCCCGCAATACCCCGCAATACTCTACAATACCCTGCAATACCCCGCAATACTCTGCAATACCCCGCAACACTCTACAATACCCCGCAATACCCTGCAATACTCTGCAATACCCTGCAATACTCTGCAATACTCCGCCATACCCAGCCATACCCAGCCATACTCTGCCATACTCTGCAATACTCGGTGATACCCAGCCATACTTTGCCATGCTCAGCCATACCCAGCCATGCTCTGCTATACTCGGCCTCTGTATGTGGCCAGGCTGTGGAAGTCTCACACATGTGATATCACCATACTCAGGAGGAGTAGGAGAATCTATTTTGGGGTGTCATTTTTGGTATGTACATACTATGTGTTAGAAATATTGTATAAATGGACAACTTTGTGTTAAAAAAAATGTGTTTTAACCACTTCCCGCTCGCCGGCCATCATATGATGTCCTTGATTTGTGCGGGGATATCTGAATGGTGGGTGCAGATACAGGCATCATTCAGATATCAGCTTTTTCAGCCAGCGATTCCTTACACCATGAGAATGATCATAGTGGCTGTTCCGCTGCTTGATCATTCTTACGGGAGGTGAGAGGGGACGTCCCCCCCCTCCCGCCGCCCTCAGGTGCTTCTACCGACTCATCGCTCATCGAAGCCAGGATCTTTTTTTTTTTTTTTAATTTCAGGCTTCCCAGCTGATCGCGGCCATTTACCATGTGATCGCTCCATCAAATGACGGAGCGATCACATGTAAACAAACCGGCGTCATGTCATGATGCCGGGTTATCTCTCCCCTCTCTGTATCGATCGGTACAGAGGGGGAGGGATCGGATGGGAGCAGCGCTGTGGGCTGGATGTGTAGTGCCCACAGTGCTGCTCAGTGACACGTGCAGTCACATCCATCCATCCCTCCATGCTCAGCCATCCCCCCCATGCTCAGCAATACCCAGCACTACTCTGCAATACTCTGCAATTCCCTGTGCAATACTCTGCAATTCCCTGTGCAATACTCTGCAATGCCCCGCAATACCCCGCAATACTCTGCAATACTCTGCAATACCCCGCAATACTCTGCAATACCCTGCAATACCCCACAATACTCTGCAATACTCTGCAATGCCCTGCAATGCCCTGCAATACCCCGCAATACTCTGCAATACCCCGCAATGCCCCACAATACTCTGCAATGCCCCGCAATACTCTTCAATGCTCTGCAATGCCCTGCAATACTCTGCAATGCCCAGCAATACCCCACAATACTCTGCAATGCCCCGCAATACTCTTCAATGCTCTGCAATGCCCTGCAATACTCTGCAATGCCCAGCAATACCCCACAATACTCTGCAATACCCTGCAACACTCTGCAATACCCCGCAATACTCTGCAATACATCGCAATGCCCCACAATACTCTGCAATACCCCGCAATACTCTTCAATACTCTGCAATGCCCTGCAATACTCTGCAATGCCCCACAATATTCTACAATACCCTGCAATACCCCGCAATACTCTGCAATACCCCACAACACTCTGCAATACCCCGCAACACTCTGCAATACCCCGCAATACTCTGCAATACTCTGCAATGCCCTGTAATACTCTGCAATACCCTGCAATACTCTGCAATACTCTGCAATACCCCGCCATACCCAGCCATACCCAGCCATACTTTGCCATGCTCAGCCATACCCAGCCATGCTCTGCTATACTAGGCCTCCATATGTGGCCAGGCTGTGGAAGTCTCACAAATGTGATATCGCCGAACTCAGGAGGAGTAAGAGAATCTATTTTGGGGTGTCATTTTTGGTATGTACATGCTATGTGTTAGAAATATTGTATAAATGGACAACTTTGTGTTAAAAAAAATGTGTTTTAACCACTTCCCACCCGCCGGCCGTCATACGACGTCCTTGACTTTGTGTGGGGATATCTGAATGATGGGTGCAGCTAGAGGCATCATTCAGATATCAGCTTTTTCAGCCAGCGATTCCCTACACCATGAGAATGATCATAGCGGCTGTTTGATCATTCTTACGGGAGGTGAGAGGGGACTCCCCCCCTCCCGCCTCCCTCAGGTGCTTCTACCGACTCACCGCTACGATCGAAGCCAAGATCGTTTTTTTTTTATTTCAGGCTTCCCAGCCTAGAGGTAAGATGTGGAGTCTTATTGACCCCATATCTCACTGTAAATAGGACCTGTTATGCCATATTCCTATTACAAGGGATGTTTACATTCCTTGTAATAGGAATAAAAGTGATCAAAAAATTGTGAAAAAAAAAAAAAAATGTAAAAAAGTAAAATGAACAATAAAAAAAAAAAAATTCTTTTCCCCGTGTCCTCGTGTGCTCGCATGCAGAAGCAAACGCATACGTAAGTCCCGCCCACATATGAAAATGGTGTTCAAACCACACATGTGAGGTATCACTGCGATCGGTAGAGCAAGACCAATAATTTTCGCCCTAGACCTCCTCTGTAACTCACAACATGTAACCAGTAAAAAATTTTAAAGCGTCTCCTATGGGGATTTTTAAGTAGCGAAGTTTGGCGCCATTCCACGAGGGTGTGCAATTTTGAAGGGTGACATGTTAGGTATCTATTTACTCGGCATAACTTCATCTTTCACATTATGCAAAAACATTGGGCTAACGTTACTGTTTTGTTTTTTTTTAAAGCACAAAACTGTTTGTTTTTTTTAAAAAAACACGTTCGAAAAATTGCTGCGCAAATACCATGCGAGATAAAAAGTTGCAACGACCGCCATTGTATTCTCTAGGGTCTTTGATAAAAAAACATATATAATGTTTTGGGGTTCTATGTAATTTTCTAGCAAATAAATTATGATTTTTACATGTAGGAGAGAAATGACAGAATTGGCCTGGGTGCTCCAGAACGCCTGAAGGTGCTCCGCACATGTTGGGCCTCTGTATGTGGCCATGCTGTGTAAAAGTCTCGCACATGTGGTATCACCGTACTCAAGAGTAATAGCAGAATGTGTTTTGGGGTGTAATTTGTGGTATGCATATGCTGTGTGTGAGAAATAACCTGCTAATATGACAATTTTGTGAAAAAAAAAAGAAAAAAAAATCTTGATTTTGCAAAGAATTGTGGGAAAAAATGACAACTTCAAAAAACTCATCATGCATCTTTCTAAATACCTAGGAATGTCTTCTTTCTAAAAAGGGGTCATTTGGGGGGTATTTGTACTTTTCTGGCATGTTAGGGTCTCAAGAAATGAGATAGGCCGTCGGTACTTCAGGTGTGATCAATTTTCAGATATTGGCACCATAGCTTGTGGACTCTATAACTTTCATAAAGACCAAATAATATACACCAGTTTGGGTTATTTTTACAAAAGATATGTAGCGGTATAAATTTTGGCCAAAATATATGAAGAAAAAATTACTAATTTGCAAAATTTTAGAACAGAAACGAAGAAAAAAGCATTTTTTTACATAATTGTCGGTCTTTTTTCTTTTATAGCACAGAAAACAAAGAACCCAACGGTGATTAAATACCACCAAAAGAAAGCTCTATTTGTGTGAAAAAAGGACAAAAATTTCGTTTGGGTACAGTGTTGCATGACTGAGTAATTGTCATTCAAAGTGTGAGAGCACCGAAAGCTGAAAATTGGTCTGGTTATTAAGGGGGTTTAAGTGCCCAGTGGTCAAGTGGTTAAATATATAAAAGTCCATGTCTGCAAAATATATATGCGGATGAATGAAAGAAGCAAAAAAGTTCAGCCACTGTGCAGGAGTGCGTCCAGATCTATCATGCAAGTGCCCCAAACTGAGTGCAACACCTCTCCCACAGATAGAACTGGCCGCTCACCTTATTAATATGACCCCTGATAACAGGAAGGTCAATCAGCGCTTTGTTTCAAATGAGGGGGCCTGAATCCTCCGGTATCCAATCACTCTCTGAAAGGTAGCCGTCCCTCCGCAATATATATGCATCAAACCAGAAAGATGGCCATGGGTGACGTCATATGTAGCTCCTCTCCCATACATGTTACGTCCTGGACGGGAACTTCGGCAGCGGGGATCTGTTGGTCAAAGGAGGAGCGGTGGAAAAGGGGGCTGCCTAAATGATGAATTTAAAAAAATGTTTTAGTCCTCGGCGCCCAGGGCTGTCAGCTTCCACATCCCATCGGAAGCATCTGCATCATATGGTGAAAGATTATCTAGGGGCAAACAAACATGGAGAGCTTTACAGTAGATCCACTGGGCTAATGGGTTATGAGAATAGACCACTGTCCAGAACTTGCCCAGTATACAATTACAATTAAGCTGCTGGGCTGGCCTGCATTCAGCATGCTTTCCAAATGGATATTCAGTGCTGCCGGAGGTTTTGCGACAGATAAAAGAGCGTGTCTGTCCACAGACTCTGTTGACTGGCTGACATTTGTCAAAACGAATCAGTCCTGGATTAGCAGCAGCTATCAAGCCCCTAATGCCGATGTCACTGATTAAATGTTTTCGGGATCTGAAATCTCTGCAAGACTGTCTAGGCTGCCTAGCTTTGTGTGTGTTGATCTTATCTTGAAGTAATATTTTTGGTATAGGTTTCCTGGGCACAATTAAAGGGGTTGTAAACCTTTGTGTTTTTTTCACCTTAATGCATCCTATGCATTAAGGTGAAAAAACACCTGTCAGTCACCTGCCCCCCAGCAGCCCCATTTTACTTACCTGAGCCCCTTCATCTCTTCGTCGGGGACACACTGTCCCTCTATCCACGGGGTCCCGGCTCTTGATTGGATAGATCGATAGCAACGCAGCCATCGGCTCCCATTGCTGTCAATCAAATCCAATGATGCAGGCGCCAGGCAGGGCCGAGTCTGGCATTTGTGTCTGTGGACAGAAATGCTGGACTCTGGAGCACACCCGCAAGGTAAACCCCTCGGGAGATTGATTTTCCTAGGGGGTTATCTGATGTGGGGAGGAGTCGCGAGAGCCACCAGGGACCCCAGAAGAGGATGTTCGGGGCCACTCTGTGCAACACAAGCTGCACAGTGGAGGTAAGTAAGACATGTTTGTTATTAAAAAAAAAACGATCCTTTACAATCACTTTTACACCCAAGGACCAATTTTTCCGCACTTGTTTGACAGTTGCATATAATTTAAATTTTTAACAGAAAGGCCAATTCTTGCCTTCATCAAGAGTACCTCTCTAGGATTACAGTGTAAAGGCACCACCAAAACCCAAAGCCCAAGTTTTCCGCACCTGTTGGACAGGCACATATAATTTTAATTTTTTATAGAAAGGCCAATTTTTGCTTTCATTAACAGTACCTCTATAGGGTTATGGTGTGAAGGCCCCACCAACACCCAAAGCCCAATTTTTCCACACCTGTTTGACAATTGCATAAACATTTTTACAGAAAGGCCAATTCTTGCTTTCATCAAGAGTATCTTTAGCCATTTCCTGCTCTCTTCGGTGGTGTGTTCTCAGACCATTCCATGGGGAATTTTTTTCTTCCTTTCACTGGTCTGTAGATCAGTGGCGGCTTCAGAGGCAGAATGAGTTTGCCACAAGGATACCCGGTCTCTGTGGATGGCTACATGAACATGCAGCTCGCCAATACAGAAGAGTATACTGATGGGGCATTGTCTGGACATCTTGGAGAAGTTCTAATAAGGTGTAATAATGTATTGTATATACAAGCAGTATAAAAGGAAGATGAAGATGGCAAGATAAGAGAATAAAGCAATTTCTAAATTAATTTTGTAAATTTATTTAGAAACTTCTCTTTTGAGGTTATTGTTGGACATTATATTTCTTGACAAAACATACAAAAACAAACAGATTTTTTTCCAGAGTGCCTCTATAGGCTTATGGTGTGAAGATACCACCCACACCCAAAGCCCAATTTCGACTCCTGTTACTTCTATCCAAAGTCTAAGAAAGAGAAACTAGACTTTATCTAAAAAACAAATAGTTAATCTTGGCCTGAGTGTACTATAATTTGGCTTCTTCGCATAAGGCTTGCGCGCTTTGGTGTAAAATTGTGTTATTTCCATCCAAAGTCTGCCAAAGAGACACCAGAATTTATCCAAAAAATCTCAAATCTTGTTCCGAGTGCACTAAATTGTGGCCTCATCATACAGACTGGCTCCCCAAGCCATTGTTTACAAAATAAAGAAAGCTTGCAGGGAAAATCAATTAAAATGTAATTTTGTTTCTTTATATATGTCAGTTTATCTGCAGCAGGTTCTTTACAGAGTACAGATGAGTCCCTTTACAGTCAGACTAAGGGGACCCCCCTAGGCACTGTAGTCAAAGGAATTTATCATTTTCCACTTTAAGCATCATTAAAATCATTGCTCCTTTAAAAACAATCAAACATTTTTTTGCATTGATACATTTCCCCCAGGGCAGTAACCGGGCCCCCATACCATATGGCCAATAACATTCGTATAAGCCTTCAAAATTGGCACTTTTGATTTTTCAAGTTCGGGTCCCATAGACTTTAATAAGGTTTGCAGTTTGGGTCCGAACTTTTGTGATGTTTGAGAGTTCTGGCGTGAACCGAACTGGGGGGTGTTCAGCCCAACTATTTTACAGATGCTGGAAAATGACTGACGAGTAAACATGATTGCCTTATAGCTTACAGAATTGAGGGAAATTGCTTCAGTGTGTCTGTTGTTTTGTGTTATTCTGAATCAACAATCAAAAGTGTGAATTTAAAGAAATTCTATATTTTATCATGTTTGTCTGCAATATTTTTTTAAAAAACAATAAGGAGTTTATAATGAGGATGCATTATTTGAACAAAACATTACATAGCTTGTTATTTTGCCACTTATCTCTTCAAACTAAAGTTCCATCTCTGACAGTTATATGTTTCAGGCACCAAGACTAGGTTTAGACACAGTCTAGGCAGCCTACAAAGTTCAGGAAGGTTAGAAAAGCCATACATCATGAAGAACTAGCTGCACAAAAATACAATTTTACAGTTGGGTATAAAACTGTACAAGCATAAAATATGGTTTCTTTTATATATTATGAATAGAGATTTACATTTAGCTAGAATGGCTTTCTTTAAAGGGAACCTATACTGTGTCTATTTGTGGGAAAAAAAATGATTCACCCAGTCAGTGCATGGGCACCGCCCCCTCTCTCCAGCCATCCGTCTATGTAAAATGGATAGATTCATGCATAGCATGAATCTATCCATGGCCGCTGTAGCCACCCCCTTTTCAGGCGCCCGGCCCCTTTTCGGACGCCGGGCGCCTGAATTCCAGTGGCAGGGGTGTTTTTTGAAGCACCTGATTAGAGCCATAGGCTCTAATAGGCTTCAAAAAAGGTGAACTGCGAGCGCAGAGCATTGCACTTGCAGTTCACCCGGGTGTGTTAGCAAAGCAAATGAAGATTTGCTTTGCTAACACTGAACCGCCTCTCAGCAGGCGCGAAGGGGCGGATCTAATACCGGTCACCCGATGGGCTGAAGGCACAGGCACCTTGATTGAATGCCTAATGGAATGGAAGAATGGGAGGACAGAGAGCCATGGAGGACACAGGAGCTCACCACCATCACCTGCTGCATGTCCCACAGCTTACCGCCGTCACCCGCCTCCAGGATAGGGTAAGTGTGTGCCGGTCAGACGGTGAGCAGGGGGGTCACAAAGGCTGCATATGATAGACACAGAAGATACATATAATGGGCACAGAGGCTAAATATGATGGGCACAAGCTGCATATGATGGGCACAGAGGCTGCATATGATGAGCACAGATGCTACATATGATGGGCACAGGCTGCATATGATGGGCACAGAGAATGCATATGGTGGGTACAAGCTGCAAATGATGGGCACAGAGCTTGCATATCATGGGCACAGAGGTTACATATGATAGGCACCGAGGCTACATATGATGGGCACAGGCTGCATATGATGGGCACAGAGGCTGCATATAATGGGCACAGAGGCTGCATATGAAGGGCACAGAGGCTGTATGATGGACACAGGCTGCATATGATGGGCACTTAGGCTGCATATGATGGGCACAGAGGCTACATATAATGGGCCCAGACTGCATGTGATGGGCACAGGGGCTGCATATGATGGGCACAGAGACTCCATATGATGGGCACAGACTGCATATGATGGGCACAGGCGCGGAATATGATGGGCACAGTGGCTACATTTGATGGGCACAGTGGTTGCATTTCATGGGGCACATTGGCTGCATTTTATGGGGCACAGTGGCTGCATTTTATGGGCACAGTGGCTGCATTTGATGGGCACAGTGGCTGCAATTGATGGCACAGTGGCTGCATTTTATGGGCACACTGGCTGCAATTTATGGCACAGTGAGGCTGCAACTGATGGTTTCTTTTCAGTATTTTTCAGAATTTTTCAGTTTGTTTGCGCCCCTCAAAAAAATTGGAGCACCCGCCGCCACTGAATTCACCGCATAGCAAATTTCATCTGATGACAGTACTTACCTTATGCATGTATCACCGACACTCACTTATTGGGGCCTCAAAAAGTACCTAGTACCTCTGTGTATACGGATACATGTGATGCAGCACCTGGCCAGACCTGAGCACTGTCTCAAGGGGATGGGAGGAAAGTTCTTATTTATGTGTAAGCTTAAACTCAGACACAACCTAGCACTTACTTGTAGGCAGGTTACCTACAGGAGTATGGTTTTAGTTAGTGGCTAGCCTAGGCTGGGGGAAAAAGTTATTGTGTGTGCTACTGTTCCCTGGCTTTTTGGATCCAGTCTACCGACTGGTGATATAAATATTGGGGCTCTCTCACAACAGATGGGACAGGACATGCTGTGATTCACGTGGAAGAGTAATGCTGCACTTACAGTCTGTCAGAGGCACTGTGGATCTGGAGATCAACCAGCTCATGGAGAACGCCAACATGGACTACTATCTTTCTGAGGTATGCCTGGGCAGCCAGCTAGGATTATATAGGGTTCTTCTTATGCTAATGTTCATTATGGAATGCACTGCTAGAAGAATTTTAAGTAAAGTTGTATCAACTGTTATGAGCCTGGTCTGAAGTTATTCAAAGGGGTGCATGTTGGTTTGGGCATATCAAAAGTGCCAAGGTCTGTAAAGCACATGTGGTGTATCAAGTTTAGCTTAGCTACAATGGTCCACTTGGCAAGTCAATCAAGAGGATCAATGTAGTTTATATAGGTAATCAAGGTTGAGGACAGGCTACAATGCAACCAGTCATTAAGCATGGCACCTGGTAAAGGTGATGAGTCCTCTGGTAGCAAGGGGGTTGATGTTCTGTCTCCCTCCTGAGCGGTCGGTTTCCAGTAGCAACTGGAACCAAATCCACGTTACGGAGCTCCATGACCTGGTCACATAGGTAAGAGAAGGAAGGAGTGAACAAATGCACGCATGAGGTCCGTGCTATCTGCAAGACGGGGCCCCATTCTGTTACTGGGAGTGAAGTGACAGAGGTACGCTGGACTAGTGGAAAAGACATGGGCTCAGTAGCCTGCCTCCTAGTGCAACCTGAAGTTAGACTTGCACATGACCGTGAGTGCGCTCAGCTTGAACAGGAACCCCCACCTGCAGGGCAAGTTGGCTCGCCCACATACTTAGCGAATTGGGATACAACAGTGGATGAAGTGGGAGATGGTGAGCAAGAGGAAGTTAACCTGTAGCAGATGAGGTCTTTAATTGAGCAATTTAGTTACTATATGAGCACAGAACAGAATTGATTTAATGATAAACCTAAGTTACTGTAGGATTAAAACACATTTTTTTTTAGCAAAACAAACAACATTGTGTGTTTAATGGCTAGTCGGAGTCTTCAACAAACAAGTTATGCATTGTGTTGTATAATCTTTTTCCGATACAGAAAAAAAGACTCTTGGAACTTTGTTTCAGAAACAGAAATAATGGAAAATAGGTTTTCACTTGTATTCATTACTAACTTTTGTGGCAGCCGCTTCAAAATGACAACAAATTATTGTGCTGCGAATAATAAAACATACGTTTGTAAAGAAATATATTTCTTAAAATGTTATATGCAGAGGTGTATGGAATGTCTTGAGAAAAATAGAGCATGTCTAGCAAAATGTTTTTGTATAAGAAAAAAATGTTTAAAAAGTGAAAAAAAAAGTTGTCAACCCTATTGCTTCCCCATTGCACCACTGGAAATCATCTGTCAGAAACTCATCTCCTTGTAGCTCCAAGGTTACTAACACAGCTTTTTCCTGTAAAATTCAGTGGCTAGTCAGAAACCCATTTGATTGCAATAATATTTCATACCTGTGCTGCACTATATATGAAAGAAAATAGTTTTAGTTGTGTCTGTCACTTACCTGATAGGAGACTGCTAAAACAAGGTTAGCCTCTCTTATATCTCCAGCCCTGGCCCCACTGAGAGTGAAACGTGAAATGGAATGTACCAAGGGACAGGAGGAACACGAGTGCTAGCAGATGTTGATAGGCGAACTTGCAGCTGGAGAAAGATGTCCTGGGGAACTGGTGGACCATCAGGACAGGAACAGAAGCTGTGCTCAGGAAACCAGCCAAGGTTAAAGAGGTACTTCATTTGTGCTGCAGGTTCAGGACATGTGGCTTGTCAGATCTCTCAGCGAAGTCCAGAGCATGTACAGCGGACAGCCAGGCAAAAACTTGAGAAGGATGGACAGCCAGAATCGGAGATAGAAGCGTGATCACAGGAATAGACACTGTCATCAACAGGCAGGTAGCGAGGTAATAAATCATAAGCAGAGCCAAAGTCAGGAACAGAGCCAAAGTCAGGCACAGAGCCAGGGTCAGGAATTAAGTGAAAAATCAGAAGCAGGATCCAAGGGCAAGCCGGGTCAGCAACAAGGGTAGCACGCAGGAAAAAGGCAGGATGCAGGGAGCAGCTGAAAAAACAGTCAGCACTTAAAGTGGAGGTAAACCTTCCTATATTATTTGTACCTATAGGTAAGCCTGTAATAAGGTTTACCTATAGGTACTGTAAATATCTCCTAAACTGCATACATATTTTCTGTATACTGCACCGATGATGTCATCGGCACATGCGCTCTGAAGGAACAGCTGGCCCCGCCGTTTCTTCAGAAGCCTGTGCCGTGACCAGCGGCTCTGACGTGCATGTGCGGGAGTGATGCCGCGCGAATCCGGCCAGTCACACAGCCGGAATCCACGGCTCCTGAAGGAAGACAGGCGAAGATGGATGCGGCCTCGATCAGGGACCATAAGGGCTTAATTTGCAGGTAAGTTTAACATAATATGTTGTACTCATGAGTTTACATACCCTGGCAGAATTTATGATTTCTTGGCCATTTTTCTGAGAATATGAATGATAACACAAAAACATTTATTTCACTCATGGTTAGTGTTTGGCTGAAGCCATTTATTATCAATCAACTGTGCTTACTATTTTTAAATCATAATCACAACAGAAACTACCCAAATGACCCTGATCAAAAGTTTACATACCCTGGTGATTTTGGCCTAATAACATGCACACAAGTTGACACAAAGGGGTTTGAATGGCTATTAAATTTAAACATCCTCACCTGTGATCTGTTTGCTTGTAATCAGTCTGTGAGTATCAAAGGTCAATGAGTTTCTGGACTCCAGACAGACCCTTGCATCTTTCATCCAGTGCTGCACTGACGTTTCTGGATTCTGAGTCATGGGGAAAGCAAAGGAATTGTCAAAGGATCTGCAGGAAAAGGTAGTTTAACTGTATAAAATAGAAAAGGGGTTTAAAAAGATATCATAGGAATTGAGAATGCCAATCAGCAGTGTTCAGACTCTAATCAAGAAGTGGAAAATAAGGGGTTCTGTTGAAACCAAACCAGGGTCAAGTAGACCAACTAAAATTTCAGCCACAACTGCCAGGAAAATTGTTCAGGATGCAAAAAAAAACCCACAAATAACTTCAGGTGAAATACAGGACTCTCTGAAAACATGTGGTGTGGCTGTTTCAAGATGCACAATAAGGAGGCACTTGAAGAAAGATGGGCTGCATTATCGAGTCGCCAGAAGAAAGCCATTACTAAGCAAATGCCACAAAGTATCCCGCTTACAATATGCCAAACAGCACAGAGACAAGCCAGAGACAAGCCTCAAACCTGGCACAAAGTCATTGAGCTTTTTGGCCACAACCATAAACACTATGTAGTGCTGGTAGATTTTTGATCTACCGCTGATAGGTAAATCTAGTGGGTTACTTGTTAGAGGAAGTTAGATTTGCCTCTGTTCCAGCTTGGCTAAGTTGCATGTGGTTCCACACTGTGCCAGTGGGTGTCGTTGTCACCATGGGCCAGTGTTGGAAAAGCAATGTGTTGAAGCGTATGAGTGCTCCTCTGTCCCGGAGATAACTCGGTGGAGGTGGTCCTCCGAGTTGCATTCTGGGAGAGGGTATTTATGGGACAGACGCCATATTTTGGGGTTCGTTTTCAGCCACCTGCTGGCCCTCCTGGCCGACAGGTATGTGTTAAGAGTACCACCTTGTGGCCCTCCATTCCGGAGGCCCACATCGCTGCGGCATGTGGGTGGGCCCAGAAGCCTGTCTGGGGCCTACCACAGCAGCAGAGGAATGGTCCTGAGCTGTCTATCCTGAGTGAAGAAGCTGGACAACCGAGAAAATCCCAGGGGAGGACCCGTCATGGAAGGATTATGCAGAGTGCTGGTCTGGTGACTCGGTTGGAGGACATATCCTGAAGTAGTCTTACTGCATAGTACTGCCGGGTTGGCTTAAAGGTTCAAGTACTGTGTCTGACATTTATCGCAAACCAATACGTCCTGTGGCAGAGGATCGTACGGGTTTTATTCCAAACAAGTCTGTGGCAGAGACTTTTGTTCGTGCTGCGTGCTGGCTGCCAGGCAAGTGAGAGATGTCTATCCAGGCGGGCAAAGATTAAATCCTATAAAGAGGAGACTATTCAGCTACAAGTGTTCAATTGCAAAGAATGTTCTGAAGAATACTACGGAAAGGTATTTGAGCTTCCTTGCAGCTTTCCTTTTGCCTCTTTCCTGCTACTTCCTTTATTTGTTCATTAAAGCATTGGAAAATATACTCGAGTGTCCAGTGCTTACATCGCCAAGAGGTAAACTCAACGGAACCCTAGACCCGGTGCCGGTGAAACAGAGGTATCGAGAGTGAAGGTAACAGCCCACTTTAAACCAGCAGCTCCACCGAGAGTTATTGCTACAACTACATTTGGAGAGCAGTCAAAAAGGCCTATGATGAAAGGTACACCATTCCTACTGTGAAACACGGAGCTGGATCACTGATGTTTTGGGGATGTGTGAGCTACAAAGGCACGGGAAATTTGGTCAAAATTGATGGCAAGAAGAATGCAGTATGTTATCAAAAAATACTGGAGGAACATTTGCATCAGCCAGGAAGCTGTGCATGGGACATACTTGGACATTCCAACATGACAATGATCCAAAACACAAGGCCAAGTTGACCTGTAATTGGCTACAGCAGAATAAAGTGAAGCTTCTGGAGTGGCCATGTCAGTCTCCTGACCTTAATATTATTGAGCCACTCTGGGGAGATCTGAAACGTGCAGTTCATGCAGGACAACCCAAGAATTTACAGGAACTGGAGGCTTTTTCCCAAGAGGAATGGGCAGCTTTACCATCTGAGAAGATAAAGAGCCTCATCCACAAATACCACAAAAGACTTCAAGCTGTCATTGATGTTAAAGGGGGCAATACACGGTATTAAGAACTGGGGTATGTAAACTTTTGATCAGGGTAATTTGGGTACTTACTGTTGTGATTATGATTTAAAAAGAGTAAACACAGTTGATTGATAATAAATGGCTTCAGCCAAACACTAACCATGAGTGAAAGAAAAGTTTTTGTGTTATCATTCATATTCTCTGAAAAATGGCCAAGAAATCATAAATTCTGCTAGGGTATGTAAACTTATGAGCACAACTGTACTAGAATGCAATGCATAGTAGCACATTATGCCTTCACTTTACAGGTAAGAAAAAAAAACAGCATTTACTTCCTCTTTAAGCATTGTCAGAAGCATCCTTAAACAGCCCGTATGGCGCCAACATGCACTGCGTGAGTGCCCGTGCACATTCCTGCGCACGTGCATGCGCCTGGTCACCATTCTGCAGAGAATGCTGTGCACATGTGCATTTCTGCGAACCGAACGTCTGACCGCATTCTCTGACCGCAGGGCTGGCATCACCACTAGGCGGGACAGGCATCTGCCTAGGTCGCCAGAATGTAGGGGTGGTAAAATCCTTGCTGATATAGTGACACCGCACTGCTGGCTGTATACTGTCCTAGCCTGTCTGTATACTGTCCTAGCCTGCCTGTATACCATCCTAGCCTGCCTGTATACCGTCCTAGCCTGCCTGTATACCATCCTAGCCTGTCTGTATACCATGCTAACCTGTCTGTATACCATCCTAGCCTGCCTGTATACCACCCTAGCCTGTCTGTATACTGTCCTAACCTGTCTGTATACCGTCCTAGCCTGTCTGTATACTGTCCTAGCCTGCCTGTATACCATCCTAGCCTGCCTGTATACCGTCCTAGCCTGTCTGTATACCATGCTAACCTGTCTGTATACCATCCTAACCTGCCTGTATACCATTCTAGCCTGTCTGTATACCATCCTAGCCTGTCTGTATACCTGCGGACCATGGCTGGTGTGAGGAAGGAGCCGGTGCCTCCACTATTTGTCTTCAGGCCAGGTCCAGAGGTGCAGGTGCAGGCCTGCGGACCACGGCAGAAGAAATAGTGGAGAGGCACCGCAAACATCTCCCCCGCCACCTTCACTGTATAAATGGGCAGGGCAAATGGGGTGGAGTTAGGTGCGGAGCCAAGGGATGGCAAAATAAGGTTTTGCCTAGGGTGTCAAAAATTCTTGCACCAGCCCTGCCTGACAGAGTCTAAGTATATCCATAGAGATAAGTTGTTTCCTGCTCTGCATTTCCAATCAGATCTGATGTCTATGGGGCAACCTCAGACAATCTCATAGATCTGTTTACTGGGGAGGGTAGAACCTGTTATTTTACCCTGCCTGGGAAGTTATGACTACCGTTGGTCAGATGGTCAGATTGTAAGCAGGGGTTGAAACCCTTTTAGTAAGGTCCCTCATCTGGATAGAGCTGGTGGGTGGACCTGTGCCTCCCTATATACTCTGGAGTGGGAGGAGTCTAGCACAGAGGAGTAATGGGATTAGGCTATCCCTGATATACAGCATGTAAGAATGTGGCCTAAGGAAAAGAATACTTTGCCGCTGGCAATAATCGCATGGAAAATCTGACATGCTGGTTGTATCTAATTCGATTGCTGTCAAATTGTCTATGCTCAGCTTAAGAGTAGATTTTAAAATGCTTTGAATATATTTTTATACTTATCTTGTGTTGTGTTAAGGGATAGGAAGTGAAGAAAAATATCCACGGTGGGACACAGCAAAAAAAAAATAAAAAAAAAATATCACTACGCTTTCCAAAAAAAAAATATCTTTACATACAATTTTAATAGCAATTACATAATCTTTATATGCTTCTTCTATTATGATGACATTGTACAGAATATATTTGACAGCATATTGCCCTCCTTCTAGTAAAAAAATCATAAACAGACCGTCTTAAACATAACCCATTCATCTGTCACTGTTCATGATGCTATTAGGATGGATGACATCTTCAGTCTGTATGACAAAGAGTAAGGTAAACCCAACACCATCAAAGATCCAATGGAATCCTATGACCAACCTTGCAGAGTCAACAAGTCCCATCCATCAATGCACACACAGATCAGCAGAAGAGATGCCAATACCAATTCTGGGTGAAAAGGAGTGTTTGCTTTGCTGGCTGTAACATTTTGATGAGTGATGACTCGATTATAGATGCTATCATTGCATGTGAAGACACACAGTAGGGTGTGATAGATTGCTGATAATCTCAAAGATCATTTACAATGGAATCCCCCGGGGTCACCCATGAATCAGCCCTCCCTTTTCAGAAACAACAGCGGTGGAATGGCTATATGCTGGTTCAACCCACAAGAAGCAACTCATAAAATTTGATTAAACTGAATCATTACACTAGAAGCAGATCGTAATAGAGAAATAAAACCCTTTTGCACCTGTTTGACCTTTGGTATTTTTTAGTAGAAAGGTTTCCATTTACAATGTCTGATTTTATCTCAGTACGCTTTGTAAATCAGCTAATGGCTAAGCAGTTGTAAAGAAAATCTGACACTAAAGAGCATTGCATCATGCAGAAGTATCCATACAGCTATCCGTACATAGGGATCACTGTATGAGGCAACCAATTCATATCCAGTTACAGGATAGTAAACGCAGACTAGCACCAAACATGATCTTAATGTTGTCTGCCAATGAAACAGAGATAAGGCTCTGCTGCATTTATTCCTTAGTGCAAAACTAATCTGAAATGCAGTAGTCAAAATGTCATATGGAAAAACAGTCATTATATTACTAATCAGTATTACTATTTTTACTAAAAGTCACCTGTTTAAATGGGTTTTTTAGTATACCTAAGAAAAGCATGCAAACCCAGCCTCGGAACCTCAAAATTGAATACATATCCTGCGGAAAGACTTGTTGATATTTCCCTACTGCAGTTTAATCCCCTCCATTATTCACACCCTTACTGCATGTGAATCGGAAGATTGGTCAACCGGACAAGTATTTTTTCTGCCTTTATTCACAGAGTTTGTACTTTACTATACAATTATTTTCTTTTATGAAACAATTGTATTGAGCCCTGTAAACAAAAATGTACTGTTAACTATTTCATCAATATTACTGTTCTTGCAGTGCTGCCACGGCTGCCTTTTATTTCATTTTACCAGAGCTTAGAAAAGTAATTGTCTTCTTACACTTCCAAAGACTGAAAAAAACTTCCTCTGTAATGCACTTATCTAAAGTAAAAATGACATTGGATAAAGCATGTCATATTGAAGAGCTAAGCTGCCTGTGGATTCTGCCAAGTCAGCAAATGGATCTACTGTCCACACAGACTGGGTCTCGGGGGGTATGTCACTGCATATACTGACATTTTAAACAAAACAGGTCCTTTACAGGTACTGTAAGCTTCCATAAAGTAAAATGCTTTTTTGTGCATATTTGTTATCTACTATACAATACTAAAAATAATCTGTCCTTATTTATTTGGGCAATGTATATTTAATTCTGGGTTGATAATCCTCTGTAGTGTTAAGTACATTTTGTTATGTAAACCTTGTGTTCCAGAAGCATCTCCAAATATTTTAGACAGGTCTTTTATCTGGCTATATATGCAATATCTGATTATCCTGGACAGAATAACAAGATCTTAAAATGGACATTTTTTTCTCCTGTCATGTACATGTGCTAGTCTTTGCAAGGGAACTAATGCCCCCATTATTACATCACAGACTTTCCATAAATCAATGTGACACCCCTGATAACTAACAATGCAGATGTTGATTTCCTGAATATGAATGATAACACAAAAACTTTTCTTTCACTCATGGTTAGTGTTTGTCTGAAGCCATTTATTATCAATCAACTGTGTTTACTCTCTTTAAATCATAATGACAACAGAAACTACCCGAATGACCCTGATCAAAAGTTTACACACCCTAGTTCTTAATACCATGTATTGCCCCCCTTTAACATCAATGACAGCTTGAAGTCTTTTGTGGTATTTGTGGATGAGGCTCTTTATCTTCTCAGATGGTAAAGCTGCCCATTCCTCTTGGCAAAAAGCCTCCAGTTCCTGTAAATTCTTGGGCTGTTTTGCATGAACTGCACGTTTGAGATCTTCCCAGAGTATCTCAATGATATTGAGGTCAGGAGACTGACTTGGCTACTCCAGAAGCTTCACTTTATTGTGCTGTAGCCAATGACAGGTTGACTTGGCCTTGTGTTTTGGATCATTGTCATGTTGGAATGTCCAAGTACGTCCCATGCTCAGCTTCCTGGCTGATGAATATAAATGTTCCTCCAGTATTTTTTGATAACATACTGCATTCATCTTGCCATCAATTTTGACCAAATTTCCTCTGCTCTTGTAGCTCACACATCCCCAAAACATCAGCAATCCACCTCCGTGTTTCACAGTAGGAATGGTGTACCTTTCATCATAGGCCATCATAGGCCTTGTTGACTCCTCCTAGGCCTTGTTGACTCCCTCAAACACTAACCATAAACGAAAGAAAAGTTTTTGTGTTATCATTCATATTCTCTGAAAAATGGCCAAGAAATCATAAATTATGCCAGGGTATGTAAACTTATGAGCACAACTGTACCTGTATTATAGCACTACTGATTGATGCAAATGTAAATTTAAATGACATTCACAAATATGGTGCTCTGTGCTGTGCTGCATATCTGTTTTTAGGTCCATTCCTGTGTTTTGGCAACCCATTTGAAACAAATGCATAATGCAATACACGTTAACGCAAGGTACTGGAATAGACAAGTGCTAATGGGCCCTCAACGTGTACAGTATGTATAACCTGATTTTTTTTTTGGATAGAGTATAGAAATGTTGGAACCCATTACTCTTTGGGGTTGAATTACTAAAGGCAACTAGATTGTGCACTTTGCAAAGCGCAGTTGCATTCTGGAAGTGCAGCTGCTCCAGAGCTTAGTAAATGAGTAGACACTCTGCTGACTTCCTTCATCCAATCATGTGCAAGCAAAAATGCAGTTTTTTTTATTTTCCTTGCACGTGATTGGGTACTCTTTGCCTGTTACTTTAGTAGCCACTTTTCTTACCCGGGTAGCTTTACCCGGGTTTCCTCTTGTATGCTCATGCTTGTATGCTTAGTTTGGATTGGCTATGGTAACAGCACCCAACTGTGGTGAGTGGTCTAATGGTTATAATAATAAACATATTTCTGTGGATATACCTTAACAGGGCCCGTTATTTTCTTGTATGTTTATGCATTCTGCAAGTGCAGCTGCTCCAGAGCTTAGTAAATGAGCAGACGTTCTGCTGACTTCCATCATCCAATCATGAGCAAGAAAAAATGCTGTTTTTTTTTTCCCCCACATTCTTCAATGGCACAACGCCACCAACAATGTATTTAAACATTCAGGATGTACTACCCACTGGGAATCCCAACTAAAATTTGTCCACCATTGGTACTACACGCCAACACGCCTGTCCAAGTTCTCTCCCTCCTACTCACCACTTTGTTGACAATGTGGAGAACCAGGATCCCTGTTGCATACATGGTGGCAGTGCCCTAAACTATTTCCATTCTGGATCAAAATTTTTCATTTCATCTCCTCAGTAATTGGTTTTAAACTGGATCCAGACCCCGCATCAGCACTCCTCCTCCTAAATTTTAAACACTGGCCCAAACGACACCTTCCCTTCATCATACACTGCATGATTGCAGCCAGGAGATCTATCACATCTAAATGGAAGCAAGCAGATGCTTCGGATCTCTCCTCTTTCAGGGATTACCTTAACACTCAGTCTCAATCTGAACGTATGTTCTCCATCAAGAATGGTGAAGGCCAATCCTTCTGATCCCTTTGGTCACCTTGGCTTCAGCATCCATTTTGCACAGCGCATCCGTAGTGATGGCACGATAACACCCATTGTTTCACTGGGAAGCCAGTTCCCCAAGCCTGTTCCCCAAGCCTATCCTTTGTGATTTCCCCTCGTTTTGAAAAACCCGGCTGGGTTTTTCTCCCTTGAGTTGTCAAAACCAGTTACCGCATTTATGTACCATTTTCATACCAGCTCTCTTGCTTACCTGCTATTATATAACCCCTTTTACACACCTGATCCTCCTTAAAGAGCCTGATATACTGAAGTACACCCTACAGAATGTTTGGGTCATTATCACTGGTTTGTGTTTCTTTCCTTGTCAACATTTTTTTAAATGTTTCCATATGTCCAAGATTGGACACCAACTCTTGGAATATTATTATTTGAAATCTATGTTCTTTACTTATTGGTAGCGAAATTGTATTAATAATACTTGTTTATTCAATTCAAATTTAAAAACATACGATTGATTAAAAAAATGCTGTTTATTTGGCATCCTCTGGAATGCTTGGTCTTACTACTGCACTGTAAGAATTGGAAATACTGATTACACTAGATGAAGTTCAGGAAGCGGTAAATTCGGCAAAAGCGGGTAAAGCATCGGGCCCAGAGAGCTTTACCGCTCAATATTATAAACTCCATTTCCCTATTCTAGGACCCTATACTGTACAGATGTATAATGGATTGGGGGACTCAAGCTTTTTTCACACAGAATCATTGAAAGCCCAAACTACAGTATTACTTAAGGAAGATAAAGACCCATCACAATGTGGGAGTTATAAACCGATATCTCTTCTAAATATAGACCTGAAACTTTTTTCTAAGATCCTAGCGGCGCGCCTCCAACAACAATTACCCTCCCTGATCCATCGGGATTAGGTGGGGTTTGTTCAGATGTGGGAAGCACGGGATAATACGATAAAGACCTTGAACTTAATTCATGTTGCTAGTTCATCTAAAACCCCATGTGTATTTTTTGGGGGACAGATGCAGAGAAGGCTTTTGACCAGTTTAATTGGCAATTTATGTTTTCAGTTTTTTATGACATGTGGGGGTGGGAAATAACATGCTCCGATGGATCTCAAGTATTTATATACAACCAACCGCTCAGGTCAAGGTGAATGGAGGTTTGTCCCCTCTTTTTAAGATTACCAAAGGGACTAGGCAGGGCTGCCCATTGTCACCAATCCTATTTGCCTTGTCTTTGGAACCTCTACTCTGTAGAATTTGTTCAAACCAAGATGTTGCGGGGTTGTCAGTTGGAGGAATGCAGTATAAGATCTTGGCTTATGACGATGATATGCTTTTCTCACTGACTAACCCGATAATATCTCTTCCTAATCTGTTCCAAGAAATAGAAACATATGGCTCCCTATCTTATCTCAAGATTAATTTATCAAAATCAGAAGTTGTGGGAGTTTTGATTTCTAGTGACTTATTGAGATCACTGAAGTCTAGTTATAAATTTAAATAGTCAGACCAAGCTCTGAAGTATTTGAAAACTCTTATTCCAGCAGATCTCTCACAGACTTATAAGCTTAATTTCCCACCATTGTTAGATAAAGTATGTATTCTTTTGGAGAGATGGCAGAGGGGGTTTCATTCTTGGTTTGGGAGGTGCAATATTATTAAAATGAATATTCTACTGAAGTTCTTGTACTTATTTTAGGCATTACCTATAGCTATACCCAAATATTATTTTAAACAGATACACTCTCTCCTTACTGGATTTATATGGACATACAAACATCCAAGGATCATAAGATCTTTGTTGTCCCTACCTAAACAATATGGTGGACTGGCAGTACCTGACCTGTACAAATACTATCAGGCGGCCCTTTTGAGCTGCCTGCTGATTGGAGCTGACATGGGGACTTGAAAATATGGCCAGGTCTAGAGCAGGCGCAGAGTAGTGCACTACTACAATGAGCCCCTTGGTGCTTCAATGATCTCCTGTCTATTATTAAGATACACCCATTGATGGGACCTATCTTACGGGTATGTTTTGGGCTTATTGCTAAAGGCAAATTATCATCAACAGACTCCCCATTGTTGCCCATCTTGGGGAACCCACAGTTTGAGCCTGGTCTAAGGAAGGGAACTTTTAGGGTATTGATAGATCAGGGGTTCTTCCAGGCTTCTCATTTTGTGACATTGAGATCTTGGCCAATGGTACAGTCGATGATTTCAGGAACAACACTGTACCAATTAGATTTCTGGCGAGCGGTGCAGCTGAGACATTTTCTTAATACTCTAACTCCCTTAAGTAGTTACGAATGTAATCTAACACTGTTTGAGAAGTATTGTAACAGAAATGGCCTACTTCCACAAACTCTTTCGTGGATATATGTATTTTTGGCCACACCCCCAGAGGACTTTCAACTTCCATTTTTTAGGAGGTGGAAGATGGACTTAGACCAAGTCTTCTCAGAGGATTTGAATCTTCAATCTGTAAAAAAATGCAGGAAATAAATTTTAAGATTCTGTCTCAGTGGTACCGCACCCCGGTTTTCCTACATTGATGCTATCCAGATATATCAGGTAGTTGCTGGCGTCGTGGGGAGGAGGGTGGGACATTACTGCATATCTTCTGGTCTTTTCCCAGATTAGGGGGCTTCTGGAGAGAGGTTCGGAGACTTGTTCAAAAATTTAACGACCAAGAGGTCCCTGAAGATCCGACTTTCTTTTTGTTACATGATTCTAAAATACTGGTCAAATCATATAAGAAATCCATTTTAGGTAATCTTTTGAACGCAGCTAAATCATGTATTTCACTTACCTGGAAGCAGACACAACCTCCAACGGTAGGAATGTGGCTTAAAGGGGTAGAGGGATTGAACCATATGGAAGATCTGGTCTGGACATCCCAGCAGAAACGAGGGATATATCTGAAAACATGGTCCTTATGGAACCTTTTTTATTAAAACAGAGGAGGGAAGAACCCTTATAGATGTGAATTCTAATACTTGAAAAATAGAGATGCTGTTTTCAGGTTTCTTGAACGGGTCTAGATATTTGAGAGGAAGGCACATGAGGGAGGCAGAAGGGGAGGGAGGAGGATGAGTTGAGTTCTTTGTAGGTGGAAATATAAATTCAATTTTTTTTTTTTTTTTGGGGTGGTTTTATTTTTTTTTATTTTTTTTGAGTAAAATGAGAGGGAAGAGATGGTTCGACATTATAAAGAGACCCCCCCCCCCCCCAGAGCCCAGGACCCTTTAAAGGCCCCGAACATGGGGTTGAGTTTCTAAATGTATGACTAAGGTGAGATAGTTGTTTTTGCTGCACTGGGATGATGGGTTAATATGCTTTAGGGAAAACCGAACCTAATGTATAATGACCTAGTAGATAGATAGAAAGGGTAAAGGGCCACAGGGCCCTAATTCGGACTTTACAGGCAAGATGGACAATGATATAGTACAAAAATATATTTTATTAACAATAAGTTATATCAAACAGGCGAAGTAAAAAAGAATTAAAAACATACGATAAGCATATGATAGTAATGAGTATTTAGTGTAAACAAGAGGGTTAACACCAAATAAACAGCAGTGAGCCCCTGTGCGTCAACACGTTTTGCTCTTTTGCTTCATCAGGACATACTTGGGGGTAGTTGGAAGAAACAGGTCTCACTAGCAAAGATAAAATAAATCCATCAGACATTAACATATGATAAAAAACTTTCAAACATTGCTATATCCAGAGGACATACGCACATCAGATACAAATAGCTACCTTGTCAGCATAGAAATATCTCCACATGATCACCCAGGAATCACCGTGTAAAGCAGGAGGCAGTTTCTTACTAATACCAGCGACCGTGTATAGGGCTGCAATAATCATGTTAATCCAAGTTACTATCCAAAGAGCAGCCAAATTGAACATTAAATGGTGATAGTATATAAAAGACACACCTGATGGCGTAAAGATATATAGATATGAATATAAACTCATATGGTTCACCAGGGGAAGAAGGAGATACACCATAAGTATCCAGATAATTAAAGGAGGAGAGTAATAGAGAGGAGAAGGGTAAGACGCACAACCCCCTTTCACCTGTTTTCAGCCCATAGAAACAGGGACTTCAACAATAATCCATATGGACAGATATATATATTCCTTCCAAACTGGATATATTGGACTCTCCTATACCTGCCCACAGTCAGTATAACTATATAGGCTCCATAGGTATATTTAAACAGGCTGCAAGGATAGAAGTAAAAAGAAAAACAAAGAAAAAGGCGTCAGGATATTGCTCAAACAGCTAATTAGATCAAAGCAATGCAGCATAAGATGAAAGTTGTCCAGCAGCTTACCCATAGTAGCATGAGGTTTTGTGTCTCCCCCAGGAACAAACAAACCACACTGAAGGTGTTCCTGGGAACTATTTATATCTACTCATAGGCAGCTGTAGATCATTACCCCATCGAGCGCCGCCCAAGCCCACAGACACATACAGAGAAGGGGAGAACCGTCTGTACACATCCAGGGGGAGGACACATGCTGGCCAAACATTAACCCACATACATGGGATAAGATCCCATAGGAGAAAACAGTGTCAGCAATGCTTAGAACATTCCTATGATAGAGCAATAGAGCCGAGGTATATACAGCCAACAAATGCAGCCAATGCCAACAAATGCAGCCCATCACATAAAAACGTTATAACACATAGACACATACTGGCATATCTCTTGTTATTGCCTGGAGCATCAAATAACCAAATTGTTGAGGGATGTATAATTAAGAAAAAAAAATATGATCCCATATAAATGTGACAAAGCAGTAACAAAAAGAACGCATGTCCAATGGATATAGCAAATCCCAATAAAAAATATACTTGACCCAATAATAACTATGTATTGTTCCACATACAGTTTTCATTATTGTCCATAATGTATACATACACATATATCATGTTACATATTTGTATATTGAATACGTATTAAAAAGTTTTTATATACTGAGTACCTGATATTGGTACAGATCAGAAAACAGACTTATGCAGGCAACTAGAATGGCATGAAGGCTAAATAGGAGGGACAAAAAGAACAAGGATGTAAGACTTAAATATGTAATATCCACACGGCACTTTTGGCTAAAAAGGCACATGAGAGCAATGGATTCAACACGCATCATATATATATATATATATAAACGTGCATCAACATATTTCCTTATCCGCTTATTATTAGAGAAATTGTCTAAAGCTTACAACATCATTTAGTCCCAGAAATGATGTGGCATGTAAGTCATACATCCATTTAGTTCCTCTCTGTAGGGCCCGCTGATCAAAATTGCCTCCTCGTGGGTCCTCATAAATCCTATTGAGGGCGGCAAATTTGAATACATGGGGGTCATACTTATGTTTAAAGGCCACATGGAGGCCTATGGCTGTGTTCAAAATGCCATTCATGGCATAGTACATATGGTCTTTCATTCTCTTCCAAAAGGGTCTGATTGTTTTGCCAATGTAGAAAGCCCCACATTGGCACAGGATTATGTAGATTATCCCCTTGGTCATGCAGGAGATATGATGAGGAATTTTATGGACTCGGCCATCAGGAAGTGTAACTAATGGTCCCTCCATAAGTAAATTGTAATAATCGCATGAGCCACATCTGAAAATACCGTGCTTGTCCTGCTGGTGTCTAGAAGATCTGGCATACTGACTACGAACCAAACGATCCCTAATGGATCCCGCACATTTAAAGGTGATCTCTGGACGATCACCCAAATATTTACATAGTGTGGGATCCCCCAGAAGTAACTGCCAATGTCTTTGCATAATTTCACTGATGTGTGTATGCTGATCTGAAAAAGTAGTTATGAACCTCACGACATCTGTACTCTTTGGTTTAGGTCTGGAAAACAGTAATGCATCCCTCGATTTACCTAAGGCCTTTTTAAAAGCCTTTTTGAGGCAGGTTTTACTGTAACCTCCGACTATTAGTCTATTATAGAGGAAATCGGCCTCATATTTAAAAGATTCCTCACTCGAGCAGTTCCTCTTCAACCACAGATACTGACTAAATGGGATATTTTGCACTAGTGAGTGTGGATTAGCACTAGTAGTGTGCAAAATTGTGTTTCCCGCCGTCGATTTCCGATATAAGGAAGTGTTGATGGAACCATTTGAGTGACGACTAATGGTAATATCCAGGAATGCGATGCTGCTCTCACTACATTCCATAGTGAACTTCAGGTTGTATTGGTTCTCACCCAATACTGACATGAATTGCTGTAGAGTTTCTCTTGATCCTGCCCACAACATAAACACATTGTGGATATATCTCCACCAACATAGGACATTGGAAAAAAAGATTTGTATCTTTGTCATCCGAGAAAAGTTCCCGCTCCCACCCCCCCAGGTACAGGTTGTCGTAGGATGACACACAACATGCGCCCATAGCCACACCCTGCACCTGGAGAAAGTGGGAGCCATCAAAAGAAAAAACCTTTATAGTCAAAATATGTGAGAGTAGTTGTAGAACAAACTTATTAAGTTTGTCAGATGTATGACCCCCTTTCTCTAAGAAAGCGGGTTATGACCTCCAAACCATACTGATGGGGAATAGTTGAGTAGAGAGCCTCTATGTCAATTGCAACTAATAGGCAACCTTGTGGGACACATAAGTCATCCAAGCTTTTAAGGAGATCCAAAGTGTCTTTGATATAAGATGGTCGTGTAACTATATATGGGCATAAATATTCATCCACAAAAGGGGGAGAGTAATAGAGAGGAGAAGGGTAGAATGCACAACACCCTTTCAACTGTTTTCAGTCCATAGAAACAGGGACTTCAACAATAATCCATATGGACAGATATATATTCCTTCCAAACTGGATATATCGGACTCTCCTATACCTGCCCACAGTCAGTATAACTATATAGGCTCCATATGTATATTTAAACAGGCTGCAAGGATAGAAGTAAAAAGAAAAACAAATAAAAAGGGGTCAGGATATTGCTCAAACAGCTAATTAGGTCAAAGCAATGCAGCATAAGATGAAAGTTGTCCAGTAGCTTACCCATAGTAGCATAAGGTTCAGTATCTCCTGAGGCCCATTTCTCTAGGTCTTGTTGGATGTTCCTTAGAAGTGGGAGAGTTTCTGGGGTAAAGTTCAGTAAGTTTGAAGGGGAGTTGAACTCCCAGGTAGGTTATGGCATCTTGTTTCCAGCCAAAGGGTGATTGACATTGGAGTAGGGTAGTTTGCGGCAGAGAGATATTCAGGGAGTGGGATTTTGTAAAATTGATCTGGAGGTTCCATAGAGTTTTAAAGAAGGAAAAGTCCTTAAGCAGATTGGGGTTTTTAACATGAGGGTCTGTGAGTAACATAAGTATGATCTGCAAAAGTGTAGATGGGGCCTGAGATGTTAAACCTACTAGCTCTCTTGGTTTTTGATCCGGAGATAATAGGTCATCCCGGAGGGTTGGTGCGACTCTTGTATGTTTTGGGAAGGGCGTAGAACGTGGGAATCCTGAGGGACAGAACCTGAATACCTTCAAAGATATCCTTGGTAATTGTCCCATCCATGTAGGCAGAGTGTATGATATCATCATATTCTTGATTGAACTTTGTTATAATTACTTCAGATATGGGCTTATACCAGGATGCTAGTGAGACCTGTTCCTTCCCCCTACCCCCAAGTGTGTCCTGACTAAGCAAAACAGTTGACGCACAGGAGCTCACTGACGTTTATTTGGTGTCAACTCTCTTGTTTACACTAGATACTCATTACTATCATATGCCTATCGTATGTTTTTAATTCTTTTTTACTTGACCTGTTTGATATGACTTATTGTTAATAAAATATATTATAGTCTCACTAGGACGTTTCTATGTTTCCTGATGACTATTGTTACCAAGGACAAACATGATGGGAATTGCAACATTTTACTCCATGCAAAACTAAAAGAAAAGGGTTTAGTTTTACATATACTTTTTGACTTGCATAATTAAAATATTTGTAACAATGTGTACAATAAAATATAATAATAAAATATAGTAGCAGATCTGTAATTAGCCTACTTCTATGTCCTTAACTAGAGCTGTAAAAATGCTAATGGAACACCATATATATATATATATATGATAGTAGTTTTACTGTTTGCAAGTATTTTTAAAACAAATGTTCTCTTTATTTGTCCAAAAGCAAACAGGATCTATCATCTGTTGCTATAACATTTTGTTGTATGATAAGATAATTAGGTTTGCCCAAGCTTTGTTCTTTCTGAGTAAATCACACTGAATTTTTTACTAGCTCCTGCTTAATCCTTCATCATGACATCATGGGCTCACTAGTAATCATCTCTACTAAGCAACCATGCAGTACAACGGGAGTTAATTATTAAAACACACCAGCTGGATTTCCGTTAGGCACAGCTGTACTGGTCAAAAGATCATCATGGACTTGCTAAGGTTGTTCTAGGATTAGTGTGAACTCATAAAAACAAACGTTCTGTATATCCATGGATAAACCTTGCAAAGCTGCATAAACAGTGCAGTCTTCAACCTTTGTGTTAATTTTTAATCTTTCAATTCTTTCTGGAAGTGGAAAGGAAATTGCGGCATAATGAAGTTCCTGTTTTATTCACCTTACTGACTACATGAAAGCCAGCATTATATTTTCCTTCCCTTGACTTTTCTTTCCTTTTTCAAAAATATGCGCTTCTGTCTATGCAAATTTGCTTTCTTTGCATAGTAGGAAAAGGTGCAGATGAACACTCCGGGTAATTTTGATGTTCTATGACCCTGGTATCTGAAGAACATACTACACCTAGTTTGCCCTGAATTTCAGTCCAACAACTACTACTTGGTTAAAACTGAATTCCAGGCAAACCGCTTAATACCATACACATATACACTTACTGTATGAGTGCTGAGTACATTTTTTTTTAATTTTATTTCTGCCCAACCAGTCAAGGGCTGTACAAAGCCTTACCAAACAGCTAAGCCAGGCTGGTGACTTGACTTTACTCTGCTACAGTTAAGCTAGGTCATTTCTTCATCTCCAGCCTGTGCTTGAAGAGTGAAGGAGCAGCAGGAAGGCATGATAAGTTAACCATCTGCTTACTCTGCTCTCATATTCCATCAGCATATTCCCTGTCAGCTCGTGTTGGCTTCTATTGCTGCTCCTCACTCTCCCAGTCTCAGTGCTGCTGCACATGGGAATACAGGAGATTACGTCAAAATCAAGTGAATATACTGGTTGTATTTTAAAAAAAAGTTCATATTTTTAAAAAATTATATTATGAAAATTTTCATTCAAGTGAGATTCTACAGGATTTGTACAGCAATTTCTGTTCTGATTCACTCTATATATTTGTGGCATTTGCTGGACAAATTTCCCAAAATCGAATCTTAGCACACTAAATGTCTGGCAAATCCTGATAGTACAGTAAAGGCTACTTTGCATGAATTCACTTTTGTGTAAATCTTATCAGACAAAAAGTCCTTTCATTCATCTGATGACGAGTGCTGTCTGTAGCATCGAAACTGAGTATAAACACAGTTTTAACTCTATGAATAGCAATTATTGGAAAAATCTAAATTTTATTTTTTTTCTAATAACCACTTCAATACTGAGCAATTTCACCTCCTTCCTGCCCAGGCCAATTTTCAGCTTTCAGTGCTAATGCACTTTGAATGACAATTGCGCAGACATGTAACACCGTAACCATATGAAATGTTTTACTTTTTTTTGAGACAGATAGAGCTTTGTTTGCGAGTTATACAATTTTGTGAATAAAAAAATGTTTTCCCCTTCGTCTGATGTGCACTGATAAGGCTGCACTGATGAGCACTGATAGGCAGCACTGATGGGCACTGATAGGCAGCACAGATGGGCACTGATAGATGGCACTAATGGACACTGATAGGCGGCACTGATGGGCACTGATAGGCGGCACTGATAGGTGGCACTGATGGCACTGATGGGCACTAATAGGTGGCACTGATGATCAGTGCCCTGATATCAGTGTATATGCCCCCTATCAGAATTGCCAGTTATAAGCTCTCCTCCCCTCACGCTGTCACAGCGTGTGAGGAAAGGAATGCCAAAAACCTGAATGTTTGTTTACAAGTGATCAGCTATGACTAGACACAGCTGATCACATGGCAAAGAGCCATGACCATGATCTTTGATTAGCTGCATCCGAAGGACACAGTGATCACAGAGCATGCCGGATATGCACCCCAGAACCTGACTACTGTGCTGTAGCCATCTTTAGCCTAGGAAACAATTGCATCTGCCTTCCCCCTAAATACCCATAGTAATCAACCTGGCATGCCAGGTGTGCATGCTTGTATCTTCAAAGCAAGGGAGGAGTGAGTGCATGCCTTTCAGCGTTGGGGAGGTTGTGTGAAAGCAGTTCCAAACAAACAATAAGGGTGTCAATTCTAAAGCACTGGTGCGTGATGCTGATAGCCACCGGGCTATTTGCCTCCCTGATGCCCAGGAAGAGGTGCTGACAAAGGGGAAGGGGAAGTATGTACCTCCTACCAGCCTCCACATGGGGGTCAAGTAGGTGGTAGCCCCATCCCTGTTCAATGGTTTTAGCAGTACCTTATAAGTGAAAAGAACACACAGAATACGTCCTTTATATTCTTTAACTACCTTTCCAGGGTCCAACAATGTCTGAAGATGTTCTGCAGTGTCTGATTCAACACTGCCAGTAAAAGAAAAGAGGAACATAGTCCTCCTTCCTCACTGCTCAAACTCCTGCACTAGGCATAGTTTTTATATAATCAACAGGTGATCTTGAATAAACCTCAATCCTCCACCGATCACTGTAAGATCCACCCAGGTGACACACACTCTCCCCCTAGGGGGTTAAACTCACCAGATAAGGGGAGTAATAAAGCCTTCAGAGTCAACTCTCTTTAGAGATAGTGGATTGCCATCATCACTCTAGATAGGGTCACAGGTTTGCAGGGCTCATAATGAATCAAAAAAAACAGAAAGAAGGTGCCCATAGCGTAATCCTGTTTATTGATTCAAACCCGTTGCACACAGACAGACTAAAAAACCCCCCCTTCAATAAAATACGTACATGAAATAAAACGAATAGTGAGCAATCAATCAAAAGGCAGGTAATGTCAGTATGTGCACTTCACCCGAAAATCGTCAGCGTCGCTACACAGGAAAGGCACGATACTTCCTGGTTGTGTAGATGACTCAGGTGGAGCGCACACCTCACTTCCGGCGTCGTGTTGGCCACGCCCTGACGCGTTTCGTCATATCCTTTGACTCCTTTGACTCTGTTGAAGTCAAAGGATATGACGAAACGCGTCAGGGCGTGGCCAACACGACGCCGGAAGTGAGGTGTGCGCTCCACCTGAGTCATCTACACAACCAGGAAGTATCGTGCCTTTCCTGTGTAGCGACGCTGACGATTTTCGGGTGAAGTGCACATACTGACATTACCTGCCTTTTGATTGATTGCTCACTATTCGTTTTATTTCATGTACGTATTTTATTGAAGGGGGGGTTTTTTAGTCTGTCTGTGTGCAACGGGTTTGAATCAATAAACAGGATTACGCTATGTGCACCTTCTTTCTGTTTTTTTTGATTCATTATGAGCCCTGCAAACCTGTGACCCTATCTAGAGTGATGATGGCAATCCACTATCTCTAAAGAGAGTTGACTCTGAAGGCTTTATTACTCCCCTTATCTGGTGAGTTTAACCCCCTAGGGGGAGAGTGTGTGTCACCTGGGTGGATCTTACAGTGATCGGTGGAGGATTGAGGTTTATTCAAGATCACCTGTTGATTATCTGAATCGCACCCTGAATTTGTCATCACTTCCCTTTATAAGGGTTTTCTTTTAGAGGACTTTTTTCTGATTTAAGACTGTCCATATATGTGTTGTTGGCCACAAGTTTTTGCTCAACACTAGCGCTGTCTAGTGGGATAACTTAGTCCATATGTTGATTATTTTATAACTTAGTCCATATGTTGATTATTTTATAACACTGTGTGTGTATATATATATATGTGTTTTCTTTGATTTGAGACAGCTGCTGCCCATTGGATTGTCTCTCTGCCTAGACAGACACAGGGGAGTTCAATCTGCTTTATGTTTAAATGTTATTTGCATATTGGTGTGTATGTATGAATATGCATTTTTGAATATTGATTTATTCCTTTTTTAATATTAATATATCTATATCTTGGGTCTGTTTGGGAATCTGGCGCTGAGCGGTGTTTGCAGGCCTGGTGAAACACTTTTATATACATAGTTTTTATATGCCTAGGTTACTCTCGGGATGAAATTCCCTGTGCCATCACTATCCATGTTTGGATTAATCTAGAATGACTTCAGTGCTTCTGTTGTAGACTTTGAAATTAATTGCTCCAAAGTGCTTGGAGCTGAAAGGCCAGAGAGGGCTTGGTTGTTAAAAATATGTAAATACATACCACACTGGTCTATAACTAGGCCACATGTTCACTTTAGGAAAGATTTAGTGTGATTTTTTACAATTTTTATATATTGTGAGACAAAATAGTTTCCTTCAGTTTGCAATTAAAGTGACATGCCTGAAAATTAGTGTAACATCATAACAGTATAAAATTTAGAATGTTCCAGTATAAACTTTAATTGGATCTTTCCTGGGCAGGAAGAGTAACTACAAATGTATGTACCTTTGTTGAAATCCTCATATGTCATACAGCATCCAATTACAGATCTGTTCAACCTGTTAAAAAAATGTAACATTTTCTTTTTTAAGGAGGCTGGTAGACATCGGGATGGAAAAGGCACGTCGAGGAACAATTAAAGAAGCTTTTTCCAATGCAGAATTCAAGGGGTATTCTGGTAATAAAGGAGGAAGCAACATGAAACTGAGGTCACCCTAATGCTATGCATACTTAGCATACAATGAAAAAAGATTATTGGTTTATGAGTGGTCAGCAGGGTGGTTCCAGGGGCATTTTATAGCATGGAGGACCTAGATTGAACTGCTTTCCAATATTATTGTGTTCTTTTTCTGCATCATTAGCATTTGTTCATTGTTTTAGCTTACCTTTGGACTGGCTGTGAACCATAAATGTGAACAAAGGTACTGTGATTTATATTTATGTGTATAATATATTAAATCTGTAGAAAACTGTGGTTATTTCAGCAGGACTGGTGGAATATCCAATTAAACTGAGCAATATTGCAGACTGTAACTTAGGATGAAAAAAACACTTTATTTCCTATGCTGTTTTTTCCTATATAAAACAGAGCTCTACATGAATCCTTTTTTTAAATTATATATTAACCACTTCAGTTCTTGTACCTGTATATACCTGTTTATTCATAATCAATATATTTTTCATTACTTAAGATACAGTAATACATGCATTGTTTTTCCGGGGACAAACTGAACAATACTGTCATTCAAAAAATATTTTTTTCTATGTTATCTATAGATGAAAAATGTAAGAAAATTATTTTTTTTCGCACCAACATGGTGGTAATAGGTCTGCCTACTTCCACCCATAGGACCAGTGCAAAACTATTAAGAGTTAAAGACCACACAACAACTCTTTTCCCTTTTATGTCCTCACAGAACTCCCAGCCAGTGTGAAAAGAAGAAACCTTTACCTGCCACCTTTGGGGCCTCAGAAGTGCTGTTCGTGTAGCCTGCCTCCCAGAAGTGAATAGATCCATGGAACTTTGACACCGCATTTCCAAGATAAGTATGTTTCCCATTTTTTAGAAAATTATCTGTGAATGTCTTCATAAGTTGTGTATTACATCTCCTCTCAGATGGGATGCAGCTGCACTGTGTTACAGTGTGCATTCTAGTGGAAATTGTGGAAGGAAAAGCTAAGTGTTTACATTCAAGGGAGTGATGCATTATGCTGAACGTGTGAAGTGGATAGGGCTTACATGGGGGCCATCTTTGGTTTGGTCAAGTACTGCCCCAGTGGCCATCTTGGAGTTGGGCAAGACTGATTGGAAGCCATCTTGGAAGTGGGCAAGGTAAGAAGGTTTCCTGGGGTGGGAGGCAGGCAGAAGAGTTGAGGAACATGGGTTTAAACACCCAGCAGCTGTGTTATCCATTTTGTTTTCCAAAGGGGTGCTACGCCCCTTCTCTGAGTTGCAAACCATATTTTGCCTGCCCTGCTTGATCCAGTTTTACTATTTACAGTTGCATCATGCTGTGCAGGCGCAGCAGGGGACAGATCTTTGGATACAGTCTCCTACCCCTATATACAACTATATGGCCTAAGTAAATACCTATAAGTGTTTTATCTCTCAATGCTACTTGATGTTACTTAACAGTTTACTTTGTGATTACCCTGATACAGTGTATTCCCGTTGGGAAAAATATGTTGGTACATTTGAGGATGAACAATGGGAGGAGGCCCTCCAAGCGGTTCAGCAGTGTTCCCTGAATGTAGCTCAATGCCTTTCTCAACTGTATTTTCTTCTAAGAGTACACTACACCCCAGCAAGACTGTTTAGAATGGCATTAAGGATAGTCCCACATGTACCAGATGCTGCCAGGATCATAGAGATCTCATCCACCTGGTATGGAGATGTCCAAGCTGCATATTTACTGGAGAGGCATCAAAGATGTTATTAATAGGGTCTTTCAGGCCTCCTTGCATGAAGACCCTAAACAATGCATATTGGGTATTCTGTGTGACCTTCAAGTGGAGGATATTACTAAACAGGCTAAAGCTAGAGCACTATTCCAGGTCCGTAGGCGGATTCTGAGACACTGGATTTCCACTGACCCTCCTATGGTAAAGGAATGGGTGTCTTGATGGGCGATACCCTTAGACTCGAAAAATGTATCTGGCAACACAGAGGGTGCTTTGGTAACTTTGAGAAACTATGGTCATTGTGGCTAGATACACCAGGTCTGGCCCCAGTGGAATTAGTACTGACCTGTCTTCTGACTAAATAGAGTACTCCTAGATATGTATCTTGCCTAGACTCCTGGGGTGGTTATGTATAATCCTGTGTAAAATGTGATATCGGTTCCAATGCTACAATGTGGAGATAACCTTTGATGAGTTGCTTGTAATAACCCATGTATATGCACTTTTCTGCCAACTTGTACATAATTTGTTTTTCTTTTCCTTGCTTAATAAAGCTTCTTTTTGACACAAAAAAGACCCAGCAGCTTACAGATAGGGAGTTCACAGGATAGGACTGCATGCCTGTATGCCCATAGCTGCAAACCGCGCATCAAGAACCATTTCCTGCTAACTAGCACATAGATATGTTCTTGCTCAAGTCTCAGTGCTACATTATTATTATACCTGTCTAAATGTCAGTGTTGCAGCTGCCCTGCACTATGAGCTAACTGCATAACAAAGATCCACACGGTTCCTATAGGTAAGTGTCATCAGACCAGGTAGGTATTTTGCTATTAAAAAGAGTGCATTCCAGTACTAACGGGCCTGTCCCACTGACAGGAATATGCATGAGAGGTATAGAAAATCCTTTTCCATACTGCAAACTCTATGGCCTGAAGAGTGTCAGGACTACCTTAAAGATGCAAACAGAAGCTCTCCTACCCATTATGCTTAGTCATAAGGAATTGCTGTGAATCCTGGGTAAAACCACATTTACAAGGTAAATAATGTCTCAAGATTGCCTTAAAGAGGGTGACAGAAGCTCTTCTACCCACTATTCATAGCCGAAACGGATTGCTGTGAGCCCTGGGTGAAGTTGCCTTTACAAGATAAAGAGTGTGGATAAAGAGTATGTCAAGACTGCCTTAAAGGGGTAGACAGAAGCTCTCCTGCCCACTATTCATAGCTGCAAAGGATTGCTGTGAGCCTGGGTTAAGTTACCATAGCCACGTTACTGTGAATAACTCAAGCTACTATCAAATACTGTTGCCACCAACTGCATAAAGCCTCACACAGCGGAGAGCAGGCCAACTTCTGCTGGCAAGGAAGAACAGAGAGGATAAGCTGGTACTTTATGTTCAGCCTGAGGCTTTGCTCCTACTGGCCATTCTCATTTAAGGCAGGTAAGTTTACCATGAGTGGAGAAGAACCAGAGGAGTCAGGTAAGAAACCAGAAAAGGCTCTGGGTAAGGAACTTGCTACAGCATTTCCTCGGTTGGAGGAAGAAGCCTGCATGGTCTGCCAGGGACAGTGTCTCTTTGAGACAGCCCATGTCAACAGCATTAGAGAGGTTGCTGATGTTGAACACCTGTCATTACCAGTGGTAGAAGGCTACAGTACAGATTGCAAGGCCTTTTTCTCCCTATAATTGTTAAAAAGCATCTTTTCTCCACTTCTGGCCTCAGCATATCCTCTGAAGGTTTCTGGGTTAAGGTGTTTCTGCCCCAGTTGTGGTGGCAAACAATTCACTATCCAAAAGCCCATGGTGGCATTACCTGGTGTGCATCTTGAAGCTTTAGGGGCTGGGTTAGATGCAAGTTTTCCATAGAAAAATACAAAATTTGCACTGCCTCCCTTCACCTGAGAAACTTTCTGGCTTTTGTGGGCATTAAATATAAATAATGTTCCCATCCCTTCAGCAATTTCTGTGCCTTGCTATAGGATCCATGCACTACCAATCTGGGGTCCTGCCCCTTGTCCTCTTGTCAGCACTTTGTGTATTAGGATGTGGGACCCAGTACTAGCTTCATTGCCTTCCTGAAACATTCTCATGGTGGGATCCTTAGATGACCTCCTATTTGGGGAACAATTGGTGCAGGCTCTATCAAGCAACCTTGTATGGTCTTTCAGATATTACTGGTATTTGGATAGGTTCAGAACCATCAGAGATCAGCACTGGAAGCAACTCGCCTCGGGAATATCTGAATGACCCTGCTCAATGACCCACGGTATTGATAAAGCACAAATTATCATGTAAAACGCATCTACCTATTTTTTCCCTCTCCCGCCTTATCAGCACTGGTAGTTTTTATGGATTTTGTACAGGAATAAAGCCGTTTTTGCAAGGATTGAGTGTGCAGCCATCCTATCTTTTGTGTTCTATAAGTCTACAGCAGTGGCAGGGCGTGCACCTCATCCGTGTGCAGTCTGAGCATTGCAGCCAGAGAATATCACCTGTAAGCAGCAGCTTTTCTCAGGGTAAACTCATGTGAGGCAATTCCTTTGGACTAGTTGGTCAGATGGTGGGACACTGCAGACAGTCGGTAATTTGGTGGAAAAAGACCTGGACACCCTTGATTTTAAGGGGCTTGGTTGTTTTTGGCATCTTCTTTCCCAAAGTAACATCCAGAAGTTCTGGGTTATTTGAATGTCCCTGAAGTATTAGATCTCATTAGTGGAAGGATATACAATCTGGATACAAGCAGACAATACCATGAAGGTGGCGTACATCAATTTTCAGGTGGATCCAGAGTTTTGCCGTAGCAAAAGATAGATTGGTATCCTTGGCAAAATGTCAGGCTCCAGCCTTGTCCGGCATGAACATTCCAGGTATACACAGTGGCAGGCAGGCTGCAATTGGCAGCAACCCCTAAACCTGTGGAAGTGATTTCTCCCCCTGGAGCTATTCCTGGAGGTGTGTCCCAGGTAGGCAACTTCAGAGGTTGACTACCTGCATTCTGAGGTCAAACTAAAGACTAGGAAGTTTGGGCTCAGGCACAGTGGTTGCTTCAGTGACTCCGAGGGATCAATACTTCCTTCCCTAGTTTGTCTCGCATGTTCAGGATGAAAGGTAATCTGGTGTTCCTCATTGCTCCAGGCTGATACAGGCAGATGTGCGATGCCAACCTAAAGGGATGCTGAACAGCTGTTTATGTTGATCTACTGAATCAGAATCATCTGTTCTATTGTGTTCTAACAGGGGGATTCCCTGCCCCGCCCGAATTCCTCGCCAGACCACACTAATCAGCTATCACAGCCACTGGCAGTGAGAGCTGATCGGATGCTGGTTTTCCAGCATGTCCCTTTGACAAAAGCCAGTCCTTATACCAGCTTCTGTCGAAAGGACAGCTGTACACATGGTACGATATTCACAACATGTGTACCCAGCTTTATTTTATTTATTTATTTATTTATTTCAGGTACTTATATAGCGCCATCAATTTATGCAGCGCTTTACATATACATTATACATTCACATCAGTCCCTACACCCTCAAGGAGCTTACAATGTAAGGTCCCTAACTCACATTCATACAATTGGGCCAATTTAGACAGGAGCCAATTAACCTACCAGCATGTCTTTGGAGTGTGGGAGGAAACCGGAGTACTCAGAGGAAACCCACGCAGACACAGGGAGAACATGCAAACTCCAGGCAGGTAGTGTCGTGGTCAGGATTCGAACCAGTGACCCTTCTTACTGCTAGGCGAGAGTGCTACCCACTACACCACTGTGCTTTGGTTTTCTTTAACCACTTGCCTACCAGGCACTAACACCCCCTTCCTACCCAAGCCATTTTTCAGCTTTCAGCGCTGTCGCACTTTGAATGGCAAATGTGTGGTCATGCTACACTGTACCCAAACATTTTTTTTAATCATTTTCTTCACACAAATAGAGCTTTCTTTTGGTGGTATTTAATCACTGCTGGGTTTTTTATTTTTTCCAAAAAAAAAGACCAAAAATTTTGAAAAAAAAATGCTTTTTACTTTTTTTCTGTCAGTAAATTTTGGAACTAAGTAATTTTTCACCTTCACTGATGTGCGCTGATGAGGTGGCACCAATGGGCACTGATAGGCTGAACTGGTGGGCATTGATGAGGTGGCACTTATGGGCACTGATGAGTCGGCACTTATGGGCACTGATGAGGAGGCACTAATATGCCACACTTATGGGCACTGATATGTGGCACTGATGAGCACTGATAGGCGGCACCGATGGGCACTGTTAGGTGGCACTGATTGGCACTAATAGATGGCACTGGTGGGCACTGATAGGCGTCAGTGGTGGGCACTGATAGACAGCACTGGTGGGCACGGATAGGCAGCATGGATAGGCGGCACGGATAGGTGATACAGATGGGCACTGATGGGCATTGATGGGTGGCACTGATGGGTGACACTGATGGGCATTGATGGGCAGCACTGATAGGCGGCACTGATTGCCAGCACTGACTGGCATGGCTAATGGGCACTGATTGGTGGCACTTGTGGGCAGTGGTGGGAACTGATTCCTGCCACTGGTGGGCACTGTATGCTGGCATTGGTGGGCAATGGTGGGCACTATATTGTGACACTATATTTCTTTATTGTAATCAGGGCACTGATGATCAGTGTCCTGATTACATTCCTAGATGTCCCCCTGTGAGGAGATGCCGCTGATCGGCTCCCCTCGCCACACACTCTGTCAGTGTGAGGCGAGGAGAGCCAATTACCAGCATCTTCGTGCTTACATGTGACCGGCTGTGATTGGACACAGCCGATCACATGGTTAAAGAGCTGCAGACGCAGCTCTTTACACAGACTGGGGTCGCGCCATGTCTGGCCGCGATCGCCGTGCTGCGCGCCCCCGCGGGAGCGCGAGAGCGGACGTTCTGGGACGCCGTCATATGATGGCGTCCCAGAACGAGAGCCGCACCGCCCGCCATCATTTGATGGTGGGCAGGTGGCAAGTAGTTAACTGATTGTATGCAGATCAAGGATCATACCTTTGATCAACATATAGAGAAATAATGCATTGTTACCTTGTATTTAGTCAATGACACTTGCAGACTTAAGGCGGCCATAGAAGTATCGAAATTCGACCAGTTAAGCAGGAACTGGCCTAATTTCGATCCATCTATGGGCAAGCTGGTTGTACTGAAGTGTCAACTTCAGTACAGACTGTTGGGTTTTTTTTTCGTGTGATTACTGCCACCAGCTATAGCCAGCAACTGTAAACATTGTATTCTAGTGGTGAGGAAACCTCCTCTCATCAGAATACAATAGTGCAGAGATTCCCTCATCAACACTGTTGATGGGGGAAATCAAGTGATTTTCAACCCGTGGTTGAAGAAAAGAAAATTGCATAGTCTGTGGCTTGCTTTATCAATGGCGACCCTGACCCCCCCAACATTATGCTGTGCCCCACCATGTGCCCCCCCCCCCCCCAAAAAAAAAATTTTTTTTTTTTTTTTTTTTTTTTTACAAAAAATCAATGTCTAAGAGGGAGAGAGTCCCCAGTCAGCTCCTGCGGGTGATTCCTCCCCCCTCCCCTGCTCGCTGACACTGCATAATGCGAGCGTTCACACAACCACGGCCGCCTGATCTGCTCCTTCACCTGCATCCTCATTGGCAGGGAGAAGAGCGAGTTGCAGGAAGGACTCCACCAGGACTTTCAGTTACTGAAAAAACAGACTGATTTCTCCCGTCCTTAGGACAGGAGGACCAGCCTGTAAATTCCAAGAGATGCCAGACCAGAGTTGTCAATAGCAGGTGCAGGACAGCAAGAGGAGGCTGGGGAACCCCACAGTGGCAGAACACCAGGGCCCGGAGGCAAGGCAACCTTTGCAACCCTGATAGTTCTCCCACTGCTTTGGATCCTTATATTTTCTTGATATGCTGGTGACATATATCTCTTGTTTTCTGCCACCCTGGGGGACCCCAATACAGTAGGAAGGGAGCTCACTGCAGAACATGTGAAAGGGCCCGTTGTGGGGTCGTAGTAAAGGGCCCCAGGATATATATATATATATATATATATATATATATATATATATATATATATATATATATATATATATATATATATATATATGCATTTTATAGTTGCCCCCCTACTTTTGTCCCTGTCCCCCCATGTGCCCCCCCTAAATTTGAAAGCTGGAGACGCCACTGTGCTTTATAAATAATTCCCCTCAACTTAACTAATAGGACTTTTCATGGTACCACGGCAGTCAATTTAACTATAAAATGTATCAAATGTTTATTTGTTTAAACTGAATTAAAATCACATATTAAAACATTCCATGCACATTTTCTTGCCATCACAGTACATTCATAAACAGATGTACTTCATTTTCTATACAAATAATTCCAGTCATTAATTACATTCACAGAAGTGATGGATGAAATTTCACAGGTCAAAGCCTGCTTCTTCAGGGATGACTGATATTTATTTTTTCATTTGTCTTAAATATCAACAATAAGTTCATACATTAGAAACAGAACACGCCTCCATGGAAAGGTAAGTCCACATACCAAGGCACAGGCCGAAAAAAGAGAGGACACTCAGTACCAGAGTGGGAAAACAGCAAGCAGCATGTTGTACACTCTACTCCCACTATTTTCCTCCATTAGGTTGTGAGGAGGGGGTCCTGTGTCAGTTCACCTTACAGATTTTTCTTTCGAGGTGAACTTACTTTTTAATGTTTTAGTTGAACACTGGTGGTATGTCACACTCTACCTTCTTTTAGCTCTTGGAGATTACCCTTGGTGGTTTAAATAAGTGGTTCTCGACCCTGTCCTCAAGTACCCCCAACAGGCTATGTTTGCAGGTTTTCTTTTAACTTGCACAGGTGCTTTAAATCAGACTCAATGGCTTGGTATTTTGGACAGCTATTTTATCTAAGAGAAATTCCCAAAACATGGCCTATTGGGGGTACTTGAGGACAGGGTTGAGAACCACTGGTTTAAAAAACCTCCCTTCCCTGACTCCTTAAGGCCACAATGAAAATGTGATTTTCTTGTGATTGGATTCTTAAATCCATCTGGGATGTCATTGGAATCCCCATGAAATATAAGACTTGCATATATTATATCCCACTTGGCAGCAACCACCCAATAATGAGATAAGAGTTCCGTTTCCAATAAATCGATCATTTGATAAATTTGATCACATGATGCCAGGGCAGAAATGTATCTGAGTGCTTTAAAATTTGCTTTGTAAAATACTGTGAATTATACTGGTACTACATAAATTAGCACAGTAATGCCCTGTACACATGATAGGACATTGATCGGACATTCCGACAACAAAATCCATGGATTTTTTCTGACGGATGTTGGCTCAAACTTGTTTTGCATACACACGGTCACACAAAGTTGTGGGAAAATCCGATCGTTCTGAACGCGGTGACGTAAAACACGTACGTCGGGACTATAAACGGGGCAATAGCCAATAGCTTTCGTCTCTTAATTTATTCTGAGCATGCGTGGCACTTTGTCCGTCGGATTTGTCTACACACGATCGGAATTTAAAGGATCGGATTTTGTTGTCAGAAAATTTTGTAGCATGCTCTCAAACTTTGTGTGTCGGAAATTCTGATGGAAAAAGTCCGATGGAGCCCACACACGGTCGGAATTTCCGACAGCAAGCTCCGATCGCACATATTCTGTCGGAATGTCCACCGTGTGTGCGGGGCATAAAACATGCATATAGTCATAATGTAATGTAATCATGATATTCTTGGTAAAAATGGCAATATAAACTATTTCTTTATATTAAGCTTCAAGTTAAAGTTAAAACACAGATACGGGAAAATTAAAAATGTAGTCTAAGGGGAAATGGGGGGATGAGGGAGAGGAGAAGGATGGAAAGGGAAAGGACTGAACTTTTGCACATTTGGCTTTAAATGAGAGGAGAAATTAGGTAAGAATTAGGTAGAGAAGAATGTGTTACATCTAGAAATGGGGGCTGGCGCAGGTGTGGATGTGTGATGGGGTTCTACACGGCCTATTGAAGTGGGCGGTTACCCCTGCGGTAGGCTTAATTGAATGCGTCTCCATATAAGTCTCCATATAAGATAAAGGTATTTAATTATTAATGTTGGTTAAATAGTAGATGGAATACACCTTTTAACTGTTATTTGATAAGGTTCCGGGTTTGTTTTGTTTATGTATTGATGTATCATATCATATTGGGCCTGGGTATGCCCATTCTTTGAAACTGAATATAAGGATTAAAAAAAAAAAAAAATTAAAATAAAAAACACAGAGCATTCATTTTTAGGTGTCTGCACTTTGGTACAATCCATTATACAAATAGTAACTAGCAACTGCACTTGGTAGCTCTGATTTGCCCCTTGCCACACATCACTATTGGGTCAACACCAATACATTTTAATTGATAGTGGCTATTTGGGTTTTTGGGCTCCCATGGTGTTTGAGAGGAAAAGGGAAAACAGTGTGTAGGCACCTGGAAGTGCTTGGTGTGGTAGGTAAATGTCAGTTTTGTAAGGTTTATTTGACCACATTTTTTTAGGTTTCTAAATGTATCATTATACATAATTGTATTACTCTAATAAGATGTTCCAAATTAAATACCTGCATTCAAAATGAGTTTCTAACGTAAACCCAGGTGTAATACCAAATAATTTGTAACTCTGTATGAACCTTGCGCTTTCCCAGCTTTGCAAACATCCCATTGACGGTTCAGCTGATCTTGATGCTTTATCACAGGCAGTCTCTGACATATTTCAGCTAGGCTCAGACATTCCCTAGCTCGAACATATCAAAGCTTGGAAATGGAAAGCAAATTAATGAAGCTCATTTTCACTGTAGATTCATTGGCCTCTCTCTGGCTGTCCACATTTGGCGGAAATGAATTATCTGTGCCCTATCATTAAAATGGAATCAACGTCAGACTCATAAATAATGAGAAAGCCCCCAGGAGAATAACGGGAGAGAAGACAAAATAGAGAAGTTATTACCCTAGCCCCTCTTCCCCTCCATCTAGAAAAAATATATGTTTTTTATAAATGATCTCATTGCGCTATTATTTTAAATCCAATATAGTTGTTAAGCCTTAAGGACTGGAATTGTGGCCACAACACAATAGCCCAGGATTGAGACGGAAGATCTACTAGGAGCTGCACAGACCCAAAAACACATTTATGGAAAAGTATGAGTAGTACCTGCATTTATTCCATTAGGGTCCAGTTGGATGATTGGCTCTACTGGAGGCCACAGACAACATGCAAAGGCCTAATACCACTGGCTGGAACATTTTCCATAAGCATACAATAGAGGCCAACTTTGCAGTTGCTTGTAGTCTAAGGAGAAGTGGGTTGTTAGTGGATAGGTGCAGTCCTAATGTCTGTCCTTCAGCAAACAGGTGTCCATAACATATAGGTTGTTG
Organism: Aquarana catesbeiana; assembly: GCF_042186555.1. NCBI lineage: Eukaryota > Metazoa > Chordata > Amphibia > Anura > Ranidae > Aquarana > Aquarana catesbeiana. The sequence continues at coordinate 123,966,109 of NC_133327.1, forward strand.
TGCCTAAAGAGGATTCAGTCGTGTTTTCCATTAAATTTGGAATTCATAATGATAAATGTTAGTCACTCCACCTGCTCTCTCACATTTTTAACTAATATCAATTTCATTGTGTACATCTGTCCCCCATAGCGTCTAGTTGGATGCTCTTTGGGGGTTTTTAGATGCATCCAGCTGTCTGTCAATAAGTGTCAGTCACCTCCACAATCGTCACACAGAGCGATAAAAAAGTGTGCTTGAGAGTCAGAGAGACAGAAGAACCCAAACACAGCAGGTGGCAGTGAGGCAACTTCTATAATCCAACCAGTATAAAAAATGATAATCTAATCAGGTAACTCTTTATGTAACAAGCACTGCTGATTGCTTCAGCTAAATGAGTGCAAATCGGCTTTTTTCTTTCCCCAACAGACAACAGTTAACTACTTACCTTTCAACAAGGTCTTGTCTTAGCAGACACATAGTTATAGCCTTATTTGAGGGTTTAAAAACATCACCAAATATTACTAAATATTTTTTGAGCATTATTCCTCAAATTAATTGATATGTTCACAAATCCATAACAAAAAAAATTGAGCTGAGTTGAGGTGTGATATTTTTGTGCTTCATAGGCTGTAAACACACAAGAAAAAAACATTAAACAATTCTAGGATAAAATGAATCCCTCTTCTTGCCCTAAACCCCTATCTCCCTGCTCTCTGATTGCAGTAAAAAAAAAAACAAATTCTAAGGCCTCCTTTTTCACTTACCTTCTCCCCTCTGTTTTTACTGGGATCCTTCTTCTGAGTGAGCATTTGACTGCCTGGGCACAATGTGGACCATTCCCAATTGCCAGCCAGCAGAGGTGTCCAGTGGAGATCTGATTCTGGACCAAGAGGTGTAAAGGGGACTGGATGGTGAGGGTCAACATGCTGGAGGGTTAATGTTGTGCAGCACTGTAGCAGTCCCTGCAAACAGAAACAGTGCTGGGAGACCTGAATGGGGGGACTCAGGTAAGTATAACTGACTTCACCAGGTAAGGAAAATTTAACAGCTGACCAGATGGGTTAGAGAGGGGTGACAGGGATTTATGGGGAAAATATAGATTTTGCCCAGAGTTGGGCTTTAAAGCTGGATTGCAGGAGAACACTATAACCTTAAAGTGGTTGTAAAGGTAAAGGGTTATGTACCTTAATGCATTCTCTGCAAAAGGGAAAAAAACATTTAATAGTAGCAGGAGGATCCATGAGTTCTGCCTGGGGATTCTAGAAAAGAAGGTTCAGGGCTGCTCTATGCAAAACCATTGCACAGAGCAGGCTGTGCAAAACCATTGCACGGAGCAGGCAAGTATGACATGCTTACTATTTCAATGAAAACAAATTTAAAGCTTTATGAACACTTTAATATAAAGAACAAGTTGGAAACATCAAAGCGTTCTTTGAATAGAAAAGGGAATGGGGGTGGGGAGCAGATAGCTGACACTATAGCATCCCTGTATGAGAGTCACAGTTCAGTGGAGAGATCCACTAGACCAAAGTCAGAGTACCGAGGTCAGTTACCAGCCACACTGGGAATCTCCTGCCTCATAATTGCCATTTCCTGACATCTTTTATTTATTCTTGATATCAGCATGAGTTTAGTCGAAAAAAAAACAAATACAATCTTTATTCATCCATCTAGTTCTTGCTCCATAATCCCCTTCTGAGAGTGTGCTTTTTAATGAGTAATCCACACTGAGAGGGATGTTTGTTTTGATGCACACAAGAAGCCACTGACAATAATTGCTTAATTGCATTGTTTGATGAATGAATTGTTTGCAGGAAATGGCTGGCCTCGCAGGACTTACAATGAAACAAGATATCAAGTCACCAAATGAACTTCCACAAAGGGGAATTGCTGAACAAAAATGTCATCACAGGAGGTCAGACTCTGAAGGTAGGGATGACAAGGACCAGGAAATGTTCCAAATTTGTAATAGAAAAAAAATGGTGGATTCTGATGTTTCAATAACACAGCTGTTGTGGTAGGCAGAATATAATAAATGGCCCATTTTTAATGCAGGGGAGTAGTCCTAAGTAACAGAATTCCTGCCACAACATGTGATGATGTCTCCACAGTGATCATGATACCCTAATTCTGTACTGTATGAATGGGAAGGTGCTGTATAATATTATTTTGCACAGAGTGACCTCCAAAGACACAAAGACAAGTTCCAAATGAGAGTCACAGCACAGAAAGCTTTTTCCGTATCATTCCGACAACAAAATCCTGGATTTATTTCCAATGGATGTTGGCTCAAACTTGTCTTGCATACACACGGTCGCACAAATGTTGTCGGAAATTCTGAACGTCGAGAACGCGGTGACATACAACACGTACGACGAGCCGAGAACAATAACGTTCAATAGCCAGTGCGGCTCTTCTACTTAATTCCGAGCATGCGGGAATTTTGTGCATTGGAATTGTGTACACACGATCGGAATTTCCGACAAAGGATTTTGTTGTCGGAAAATTTGAGAACCAGCTTTCAAATCAACAAATGTCCGATGTTGCATACATATGGTCAGAATTTCCGACAACTAGCTCGCATCGAACATTTGTTGTCGGAAATTCCGACCCTGTGTACGCGGCATTAGGCCTCGTTCACATTTGCGTTGAGAGTTGATAAAGGGAGAATGCTTTTTAAAGTGCCTATTGCATTAGCCCAAATTTAGCATGCATTTAAGGCACGTTTTAAAAGCCAGCCAAAAAGCCTTACAAATGCCCTGCAAGTGTTGTCTTGGAGAAGATATGCAGAGGAAGTGATCAGTTTTGAGGGGTGGTTAGGTTGTGTGTGATAGCAGGTGTTATTTGTTTTTTTACTGCATTCTAGAGACCAAAACCCCCTTCTGAATTTGTATACTCCATGATGTTGAGCTTGATACCGCTCATTAAAATTATAGACCTAAAGACCCAGCAGAAAAAGAGGGTGTTGCATAGGTATTGGGTGCATATGATTGGCTCACAGAAGCTTTCCAATGGGCACTTCCACGTCCTGTATCAGAAGTTATGCACATGAATGGTTTTGACTTTACATGCATAAAAGTCTCAAGGTTTGATGGAGATCTAAGGGTCTGAGGCTGCTGATGCGATCCACCACCATTATGAGAAGTATGGTGTTTCTCAAAGAAGTGTGATGGTAAGTCGTTCTTATGTATTGTATAACTTTAATGGCATTTCAGAAAGCACACGTCACAAATTCTAGGATAAAATTAGGAAAGACAGATGGATAGGATTTAGGTTTATCTGTACTGTTCAAGACACTGTAGAGTTGACATTTTCAAACATAAAACAGTGCTCTGTGATTTACAAGATTACATGTTTTCAATGTAAATAGCAGTGCCTTTATCTGCAACATTCACACACAGTGAAATGGTTTATAAAAGAAGAATCAGATTGATAACTGTTTTCTTTTTGGTAGGTTTTTGGCAACAGAGAAATCCATCTTCATTGAGGTCAGGACTCTATGCAGGCCAGTCAAGTTCTTCCACCCCAAACTCACTCATCCATGTGTTTATGGGCCTTGCTTTGTGCACTGGTCAAAATCATTTGGTGGAGCAGGGATTATGGTGTGGGGTTGTGTTTCAGGGGTTGGGCTTGGCCTAGGGTTGCCACCTGTACAGGATTCACCCGGACAGTCTGGGTTTTGAATCTTGTGTCCGGGCTTCAGGCGGACTGAAACCCGAACACACTAGACCAGGTTGTGGCTCCCCAAGTAACCAAGATAGTCACACGCAAATCTGTTGCCTCATGGCAGCTGCGGAAAGCTCTTTGGGGGACAGGTCCGGCATCACTGGGGGCAGGGCAATTATGTAAGCAAGAGCACTTTGGCCACACCCACTGTTCACTCTGGCACACTATGCCCACCACATTACTACTCTCCTTGGGGCACCCATAGGTGTCCCTTGCCGCTAAAGTGTTTGGGTTTGGCTTGAAGAAAAGGTGACAACCCTAGCTTGGCCCTTTAGTTCCAGTGAAGGTAACTAGTAAGGCGTCAGCATACCAAGACATTTTGGACAATTTCATGCTCCCAACTTTGTGGGAACAGTTTGGGGATGGCCCCTTCCTGTTCCAACATGACCGCACACCAGGGCACAAAGCAAGGTCCATAAATACATGTGTAACGCAGGGGTTGTTACTAAAGTTATCAGGCTAAGTAATGTGTTGTTTCTTAAGTAAGGGTTTGGCTCCCTCTAGTGACCACTAAAACTTTGTCAGGACCTTTTCCCTATTTTAGAAGCGAACAGTTATGCATTGTGGGATTGGTAGTTTGATGAGGAAGTAATTAATGTTATCAAATAAGTCTGGGAACTACTGACCCACAATGCCCAGTTCACAAACCCACAATGCCAAGTCACAGAACAGCCTGCTGGGTAAGCAGATAGAAGGACAGGTGTGGCTGGCTTTCAGCCTCTCTGGATGCCATTCAACAACCAGCAGGGAGAGCTGGTGTGTGTGACAATAAATGGCCTGGGATTCCCCCCACAGGGCATTACCAGGCCCTTTGGGTTTGGTATGGATATTAAGGGGAACCCCATGACAAAATTTTTAAAAAATGGCGTGGGGGGCCCCCTCAAAATCCATACCAGACCCCTCAGGTCTGGTATGGATTTTAAGGGGAACCCCGCACCAAAATTTAAGAAAAATTGCGTGGGGGTCCCCCTAAAAATCCATACCAGACCCTTATCCGAGCATGCAACCTGGCAGGCCGCAGGAAAAGAGGGGGTGACAAGAGAGTGCCCCCCCTCCTGAACCGTACCAGGCCACATGCCATGTTGATGGGGACAAGGGCCTCATCCTCACAACCCTTGCCCGGTGGTTGTCGGGGTCTGCGGGCGGGGGGCTTATCGAAATCTGAAAGCCCCCTTTAACAAGGGGACCCCCGGATCCCCCCCCCCCATGTAATATGGTAATGGTGTACAAATGTACCCCTACCATTTCACAAAAAAGTGTCAAAAATGTTAAAAAAGACAAGAGATGGTTTTTGACAATTCCTTTATTAATGTCTTATTCTTTCCCCGCTTCTTCTTCCATCTTCTTCTGGTCTTTAGTCGGTTTTCTTCCTCCATCTTGTTCTTCCCCTGCTTCTTCCTCTTCTTCCTCCAATCCTCTGCTTCTTCTTTCGGTCTTCTTGTCTGCATCTTCCTCCGGCTTCTTCTTCCCCGCATCGTTCTTCGGACGATCCGCATCTATGGGAGGTTCCCCCTGTGTGACGCTTCTGTTCTTCTGACAGTTCTTATATAACTGAGGGCGGGGCCACCCAGTGACCCCACCCCCTCTGACATCATGGGGAAAGCCATAGGGAAGTCCCTGTGAAGTCCCCGTGCGTCAGAAGGGGGCGGGGTCACCGGGTGGCCCCGTCCTTAGTTATATAAGAACTGTCAGGAGAACAGAAGCGTCACACAGCAGGAACCTTCCATGGATGCGGATCGTCCAGAGAACGAAGAGGGGAAGAAGACGCCGGAGGAAGATGAGGACAAGAAGACCGAAGAAAAAAGCAGAGGATCGGAGGAAGAAGAGGAAGAAGCAGGGGAAGAACAAGATGGAGGAAGAAAACTGAATGAAGACCAGAAAAAGATGGAAGAAGAAGCAGGGAAAGAAGAAGACATTAATAAAGGAATTGTCAAAAACCATCTCTTGTCTTTTTTAAAATTTTTTACACTTTTTTTTGTGAAATGGTAGGGGTACATTTGTACCCCATTACCATTTCACACGGGGGCGGGGATCTGGGGGTCCCCTTGTTAAAGGGGGCTTCCAGATTCCGATAAGCCCCCCGCCCACAGACCCACACAACCACTGGGCAAGGGTTGTGGGGATGAGGCCCTTGTCCCCATCAACATGGGGACATCCTCCCCATGTTGAGGGCATGTGGCCTGGTACAGTTCAGGAGGGGGGGCGCTCTCTCGCCCCCCCTCTTTTCCTGCGGCCTGCCAGGTTGCGCGCTCGGGTAAGGGTCTGATATGGATTTTTAGGGGGACCCCACGCTATTTTTCTTTAAATTTTGGTGCGGGTTCCCCTTAAAATCCATACCAGACCTGAAGGGTCTGGTATGGATTTTGAGGGGGACCCCACGTCATTTTTTTAAAAATTTTGGCACGGGGTTCCCCTTAATATCCATACCAGACCTGAAGGGCCTGGTATGGAATTTGGGGGGACCCCCACGCATTTTTTTTTCAATTGTGTTTCGGGGTTTCCCTTAATATTCATACCAGACCCAAAGAGCCTAGTAATGCACTGTGGGGGAATCCCAGGCCATTTTTTCAATGACTTTTATAAGTATTGCAGAGACCTGACAATTCATTATAGCTGCCAACGCTACCGTTAATAATTTTAAATGACTTTCTTTTTTTTTAGAAATGTTATTTTGCTCTCGGACTGTTGTAAACATGGGAAACATGCGCCACTTTACAGGCATACTATAGACACCCCCAGGTATGAAATTTAAAGGAAATTTTCACTTTTCACTGCTCCCGAAAAAAACAGCCGTTTTTGAAACTTTTTTTGCATTGATACATGTCCCCTGGGGTGGGACCCAGGTCCCCAAACACTTTTTATGACATGCATATAAGCCTTTAAAATTAGCACTTTTGATTTCTCCCATAGACTTTTAAAGGGTGTTCGACGGCTTTCAAATTTGCTGCAAACACCCCAAATTGTTCACTGTTCGGTGAACAGGCGAACACCCGATGACTTACATTCGACTCGAACATCGGCTCATCCCTATCCACCACCATAACCTCATGTTGCAGCATGATACTGCACAGCCCCATGTTGCAAGGATCTGTACACAATTCCTGGAAGCTGAAAACATCCCAGTTCTTACATGGCCAGCATACTCACCAGACATGTCACCCATTGAGCATGTTTGGGATGCTCTGGATCGGCGCATACAACAGCGTGTTCCAGTTCCTGCTAAAATCCAGCAACTTCATACAGCCATTGAAGAGGAATGGACTAACATTCCATAGGCAACAATCAACAACCTGGTCAACTCTATGCAAAGGAGATGTGCTGCACTGCATGAGGCAAATGGTGGTCGCACCAGATACTGACTGGTTTTCGGACTCCCCCCCGACCCCACCAATACAGTAAAACTGCACATTTTAGAGTGGCCTTTTATTGTGGCCAGCCTAAGGCACACCTGTGCAATAATCATGCTGTCTAATCAGCATCTTGATATGCCACACCTGTGAGGTGAATGGATTATATCGGCAAAGGAGAAGTGCTCACTAACACAGATTTAGACAGATTTGTGAACAATATTTGAGAGAAATAGGCCTTTTGGGTACATAGGTACATAGAAAAAGTTGTAGATCTTTCAGCTCATGATAAATAGGGGCAAACACAAAAGTGTTGCATTTATAGTGCTGTTGGCCATTGTAGATAGCAAATATAATTTTGTGGCAATAGATGTCGGTGCCTTTTGGAAGCTCTGCTGACTATCAGGTGTTTTGAAATGTTTAACCGAGGTTTAACCAAGTGCTAGGATGCTAACCAACAACAGTGAGCTCTTTCCATATTGTGATAGTGGCCGATTAAGCTGTTTCACAAAAGAGGACTGGTTTTGAGATAGGAGATATATAATTATCATTTGACACAAGCTCGCAGATTTGTGGAGTCCAGTTTGGTATTAGCTAGCTGGTATACTAGCATTGTCAAGCATACCTGTGATCTACACAATTTTGAGCACCATAGGGATACAATTTTGATAAATTTCTTGCCCATGGCCTGTAGAATGCGACATGGCCCACTGGACCAAGCACACATGAGGACTGAAATATTAGGGAACAATTTGCCAACTACTTTTTATCACCAGATAGGGAGATTTCATGGCAATATTCAAAAGGTTGACTCTGAATAAATCTTTGAAGGTTTTGAATAAAACTTAGTGGGTTTCATCATCAATACCTGTATTTTCTCTCTGCTTTCTACTGTGGGTTTTTTGCACACTGGGCAATGTAATGGTAGCATCTGTACTTACTATGAATATCTAAGTGTGTCAGAGTGAAAGTTAAAACAAAAGAAAATAGAAGAGCACAAATTGTATATTCATAATGAACACAGCTGCATCTTTGCTCAGGTACATAAACTTTGCAAAATTGGGTAATTATGTACAAGTAAATATGTTGTTTGGTATATTTGTTCAGTGCAAGCTTACAACGTCAATTTAAACACACTACTAATTACATGGCTTTAACAAGCTTGGCATGCAAAAAGATTTTACAGTAACCAGGATAGACACAGAAAAATTGTCATAAAATGTTTTTTTTTTTTTTTGCAGGAGTATTCACAGATGTTGATATTTTCATATTCTATTCCTTTTTGGCAGCATGCGTTCAGCACATAAATAATATACATTCAAAAGAACAAAAAGGAATACATTACATGTACAGTCATAGACCAGCATATCAAACATGATGCCATCTTATGCAATCTTTTGGTTTTTATGACTACATTTCCAAATAACATAACAAGTCCTGCGCAGGCGGAACCTGTCTTATTTAAATATAAGATATTTAGGATTTGGCATTGTCTTTGCTCTTGATGTGTGTGGTGTCATCATGCCAAGATCAGTAAAGCTCTCTGAGGCCCTCAGAAGGGTTCTGGATGCCTAAGAGTCTGTCAAGTGATTTACACAGATCGCCAAATGACTTAAATTCAATCATTCAAATATGTTGTATAAGAAAAATACTGTACAAAGGACAAAGATTTTAAACAACTGCTAAAGTGGCCAGGACTGGCCTCCTCAGGAAAAATCTCAAGTGTTAAGTGTATGATTCTAAAAAAAAAAATTCAAAGAACCCCCCCCAACTATTTTTGGAGTAGGGTCTTCAGATAACCCTTGTAACATTTGGTGCCAAAAGACATCCATCTACATTAAGAAAAGGCACAAATTAAATGAATGTGATTTCTGTCCAAAAAGAACATTAGAGGAATACTAAAATTCAATCATTCAAATATGTTGTATAAGAAAAATACTGTACAAAGGGCAAAGATTTTAAACAACTGCTAAAGTGGCCAGCACTCTCCTGCTCAGGAAAAATCTCAAGTGTTAAGTGTATGATTCTAAAAAACAATTTAAAGAACCCCCCTAACTATTTTTGGAGTAGGGTCTTCAGATAACCCTTGCAACATTTGGTGCCAAAAGACATCCAAAAGACATTTGGTGCCAAAAGACATCCATCTACAAAAGAAATTGAATGGTCGTGATTGCTGTCCAAAAAGAACATTAGAGGAATACTACAGTTTGCCATTTCTTTGCCAAACAATAAATAAATAAATAAAACTGTAAACTCATTAATCAAAATTGCTGTAAACTGATTAATCAAATATTGTATTGTTTAGCCACAGTAACAGCAGGCATGTTTTCCTCAAATTATAAACAGCAGTTCAGGAGATGAACATCATACCAACTGTAAAGCATGTTGTTGAAAGACATTATGGCTTGAAGTTGCTATGGTGCTTAATGCTTATGGGTTTACTAACTTGTAGTAAATTAACTTTATATAGTCAGAAGGTGGAACCTCCCTTATTTACACCTCAGAAAAGACCAGGAATTGTCATTGCTATTGACATGTGTGGTGTTATCATGAAAAGAGCTCTCTGAGGCCCTCTGAAACAAGCTTGTGGATGCCCATGAGTCTGGAAAGGTTTTTAAAAGGATCACCAAATAATTTGAAATCAATCATTGCACTGTAAAGAAAATAGTCTATAAGTGCTGTAAATTTACATCAGCAAACATACTGGCTACCACTGGCAATGGCTCGCAAATGTGCTGGCTGGCAAAAGTAATGACTGGCACTGGTGCAAGTTGGCACTGATATGGCTAGCACACATAAAGGCTGGAAGTGGCTATAGGCACTCTCTTGCTGGAAAGCTGGAGATGTGCAGACAAGAAGTTTTAGCTGTAGCTGTTCTGCCTTCTCCCTCTATGATTTCCTGAACATTGTTTTAGCAGCTCTTTTTGAATGTACTCTAACCCCTATAGGAGTGGTTACAGGGTGCTTCAGCAGACATGATTAGAAGCAGTTGGCATGCACAATGCCTTCTAGATAAAACATTTTTTAACCACACTGCTACACTACCCTACACATGTACACTACACTGAGCAATGGCCATGGAACAATTCCAATGTACATTAATAGGCAGTAGGGAGACTTTAACCACTTCTTGTCCAGGGCAATGTTGACATTTTTCATATATGTGTTAAAATCAGCATTCTTGTTGCTAGAAAAATACTTAGAAACCTCAAATATTATATATTTTGTGAAACCAGAGACCCTGATGAATAAAATGGTGGTTACTTAATTTTTTTTATGTTGCACAATATTTGGGCAGCCATTTACCAAACCCAAATTTTCACAAGAAATACACTTAAATTAATTTTGAACACAAAAAAATACAAAGTTTTTTGGTAAAACATGAAAGATTATGTTGCATTGAGTAAATAGATACCAAAAATGTAAAGACTAAAAATTGCACATGCCTGTGAAATGGTCACAAACTACAGTAACTAAAATGGTCTATAGGCGCTGTTTAAACCACTTGCTGACCGCCGCACGCCAATTTACGTAGGCAGAATGGCACAGGCAGGCTTAAGGGCGTACCTGTACGTCCCTTTGAATTTGTTGCCTAGCAAAAGCATGCCTGCAGGTCCCGTGAACTCAATGTTTTCCAGCGGCCTGTGATTGAGGCGAGCAGAGGCAGAATGGGGAGATGTAAACAAGGCATTTCCCTGTACTTCCCAGCAACATGACAGGGATCTACTGCTCCCTGTCATCGGGAGCAGTGATCTCTGTCATGTTGTAGTGAGCCCATCCCCCCCTATAGTTATAACACATCCAGGGAACACACTCAACCCCTTTATCGCCCCCTAGTGTTTAACCCCTTCCCTGCCAGTGTCATTTATACAGTAATCAGTGGCTATTTGTAGCTCTGATCGCTGTATAAATGACAATGGTCCCAAAATAGTGTCAAAAGTGTCCGATCTGTCCGCCATAATGTCGCAGTCCCGATAAAAATCACAGATCACCGCCATTACTAGTAAAACAAATAATAATAATAAAAATGCCTAAATCGATCCCCTATTTTGTAGCCCCTATCGATCTCCTATTTTGTAACTTTTGCACAAACCAATCAATATACACTTATTGCAATTTTTTTTTACCAAAAATATGTAGAAGAATACATATCGGCCTAAACTGTGGAATAAATGTGTTTTTGTATATATTTTTTGGGGATATTTATTATAGCAAAAGTAAAAAATATTGCTTTTTCTTCAAAATTGTTGGTCTTTTTTTGTTTGTAGTGAACAAAATAAAAAAACGCAGAGGTGATCAAATACCACTAAAAGAAAGTTCTAATTGTGGGAAAAAAAGGACGTCAATTTTGTTTGGGTACAGCATCGCACGACCACACAATAGTCAGCTAAAGTGACGCATTGCCGAATCGCAAAAAAATGCTCTGGTCAGGAAGGGGGTAAATCCTTCCGGGGCTGAAGTGGTTAAAAGCCTTTACAGGTTACCAGTTTGGAGTTATTAAGGAGTTTTGGTTGGTATAATTATTGCTCTCACGCTGACATTCACAGGATACCTCACATGTGTGGTGAAATCAATATTTACTCATGTGTTTCGGACCTACGTGCACTTACAATGCAAATCCAGAAGTAGGCAGTGATGTACCAGTACGTCGTTTTTCCTACAGTAGCCACCTACCCACAGTACAATGCGAGTGGGAGGTTGGCAAGTGGTAATAATACCAATTTTGATTTCTGCAGTCTTTTCATTTATGCTCTGCCTACGAGCACATGATCAGTGTAGTTAAGATATCCCCAACTTCTCCTAACCCCATTTTTACTCTTAAATTCCCCATACCACATTTCCCTACCTCACCAATGATAAGACCACACATGAGTTTTGGAGTTTAAATGGCCATAGCAGCCTTTTATTAATAAAAACTTAAATAATTTACAAATAATATTTGCAACAACTTTTTAAACACACAGCTTGTTGGTCTTTGATGGCACCCCCAACTTTACATTTTTCCACCAATACACTGCGGGACCTTTATACCATACCAGGCCTCCAGCCGTATCACAGCTCGGAGACAACCCCTTTTCCCGCAGTGCAACCATAACCGTATCCCAGCATACCGTTCCACTGGAATACCCCAGAGGGGCCCATACCACCGATGAGCCCTCCACCACTTCCATCATATATGTTATCTGCACCATCAAAGACCAAGGACAGCGCTGTTACACAGCTGCTATGATGACCGGAATCCATTGACCTGAAATAAAAAAAAACAAACAAACAACACACAAAGGCAACAAACAGGGAGGGTGGGTGGGAAAAACTGCCTCCTTCTGTCTCACACCAACTGAACTGCTCCTGGAAGACCCCGTCTCTCCTTTTATATAGCTCCTCCCCCTCACAAGATTTCTACATCCTGCAACCTCCCATTCACTACTCATCTACCTTAACCCCTTGTTGCCTCACTTTCCACCTTGTCATGCCCGGCCCTCCACTACTTGTTTCTTTGTTCTTTTCCGTTCCAGGCCTCACTTGACCAGTGTAGTTAAGATGTCCCCAACTTCTCCTAACCTAATTTTTACCCTTAAATTCCCCATACCACATTCCCCTACCCCACCAATGATAAGACCACAAATGAGTTTTGGAGTTTAAATGGCCATAGCAGCCTTTTATTAATAAAAACTGAAATAATTTCCAAATAACATTTGTAACAACAACTTTTTAAACACACACCTTGTTGGTCTTTGACGGCACCCCCAACTTAACATTTTTCCACGAATACACTGCGAGACCTTTATACTAGGGGTGCGCATCTTCGCTGGCCTCACGATTCTATTCAATTACGATTATCAAGTCAACGATTCGATTCCGCGATGCATCACAATGCATCACGATTACAGCGCAAGTCCGCAAGTGCTCATGGTTTTCATTAAAAAAAAAATCAAGTAGTCAGGAGAACTCCATTTTTTTAATTCTATCTGTTCTTAAGAAAAAAAGAGACAGCAGAGGAGCTCCAGGCTCTCTTCCAAAATACTAAAGGAGATGGTCAGAGACTGCAGACATACTACAGGAGATGATCAGAGACTGCGAACATGCTACAGTAGATGATCAGAGACTGCGGACATGCTACAGGAGATGATCAGAGACTGCGGGCATGCTACAGGAGATGGTAAGAGACTGCGGACATGCTACAGGAGATGGTCAGAGACTGTGAACATGCTACAGGAGATGGTCAGAGACTGCGGACATGCTACAGGAGATGGTCAGAGACTGCAGACATGCTACAGGAGATGGTCAGAGACTGTGGACATGCTACAGGAGATGGTCAGAGACTGCGGACATGCTACAGGAGATGGTCAGAGACTGCGGACATGCTACAGGAGATGGTCAGAGACTGCGGACATGCTACAGGAGATAGTCAGAGACTGCGGACATGGCACAGGAGATGGTCAGAGACTGCGGACATGGCACAGGAGATGCTCAGAGACTACGGACATGGCACAGGAGATGGTCAAAGACTGTGGACATGGCACAGGAGATGGTCAAAGACTGCAGACATGGCACAGGAGATGGTCAAAGACTGTGGACATGGCACAGGAGATGGTCAAAGACTGCGGACATGGCACAGGAAATGGTCAAAGACTGCAGACATGGCAAAGGAGATGGTCAGAGACTGCGGACAATAACGCAGAGTTGTGGTGTGATGAAGGCACATAGAAGACAATTCTATGATATGGACTTGTGTTGGGATCACAGTGAACCCCTCCCCCTCTGTACTTACATGCTGCTCTGCCGGTGCTGGTGGCAGCCTGTAATGAGCAGGGCGATCTGCCTGCTCACCATCTCCCCCCGATCTCCATTCCAGCTTCCGGTGTTCTCGTATGTCACATCTCTCCTGAGGTCAGCAGGGAATTCTCCCGAGAGAGAGCTCCGTGCGTAAAGCTGTTACTAGTGTGTGTATATTCCGCTCATGTGACTCCCAGCTGCGCCTCCCTCCTCTCACGTCTCTCCTGATGTCAGCCCTGCCCGCCTCTCTTCTGACCTGATAGCTCCACTCAGTGGGCGGGGCTGACATCAGGAGAGACGTAAGAGGAGGGAGGCGCGGCCGGGAGTCACATGAGCGGAATATACACACACTAGTAACAGCTTTACGCATGGAGAGCTCTCCCGGGAGGGGGCGGGGCAAGAAATTGATTTTTCGGGTCGCATGCGTCGATTCCGCATCAGGGACACCTGAATCGTGATGCATCGATGCAGCGATTAATTTCAGCACCCCTACTTTATACCATACCAGGCCACCAGCCGTATCACAGTTCGGAGACAACCCCTTTTCACGCAGTACAACCATAACTGTATTGCAGCATACCGTTCCACTGGAATATCCCAGAGGGGCCCATACCACCGATGAGCCCCCCACCATTTCCTTCACATATGTTATCTGCCACCATCAAAGACCAATGACACCGCCACAGCCCGCAAGGATAACACCTTACCCTTAAGGGCCCCTCCACACTCGCAGGGCCCGCTGAGTCCCTTCCTAAAGACCCAGCTCCCAAAGATCAATTCACACAGCTGAAAGATGAACTCCATCACCCCACAGGTATAAGCCCACAATAAGCTCCAACTCCATGTGTCCGATAACCAAATCCCCAATACGTGCAACAAATCTACCCACCACTTTGTTCACTTTAATCCGAGTTTTGTTAATCCTCATAACCGATCTCGCCATGCGCCAAGTAGTCCGCGCAACTATGTCGGACCACACCAGCAACATGTGGGGGAAGGCTGAATGGAGCGTCAGGAAATATGACTTAATGGCCGAAATCAGTTCCTTGCTCGACCTGACCTCCAAATCGTTCCCTCCCACATGGAGAACCAAAACGTCTGGCGGCCGATCGAGCCGAGCGTAGCGCTGCACCTCCAGCACAACCCTACTCCACACCATCCCTGGAAATCCCAACCACCGAATACATGCCTCCCTCCATGATATGCCCAGCTGTCTGCCATCCGGTCTAACATCTGCTCTCCTCGCCCCCCCAAAAGACATAAGACTGCCCCAAGATCCAGATGAGGTGTATGTAACCTCCATTTGAAATGACAAAATGACAAACAAGGGGTAACACCAACACCAAACATATCACATAAATCATGAAGGCAGTAAAACTATCAAGTTTACCACGCCCTCATCCTCCCCCCCTAAATTCAATCTGTTAACAGTTGCGGACACACATAAGAACGGAATCTCCATGATTCCCAATGCCCGATCTTCTTAACTGCTGCTTCATCCAACCTACACCGGGCAGCTTCTGTGGCCGCCCCGAGGCAAATTGCAGGCAATCAAACCCCGGCGCTCAAAGACACTTCCGAAAAACTGCCCATAGCCCCACCCCTGAGCCCTGCCAGCGATGAGGATTCCGTTCGGTCTCCCGGGCCAAAGCCTGTGTTCGCTTTGCCGGCGGGACCAACGGGTTCACTAGTGGGCTCCTGTGAGCTCTGCTGGAGGGGGCGGAGGGGGGGCCGGGTGAGAGGCCGAGACATCTGCATGCGTGGGGAAGCCTCACCTCCGGTGAATGACCCCTCCGCCTGGTCCTGGATTAAAGTGGCCACTTGGCTCTGTAGCCATTCCGACCCCCGCGTTGCTGCCACCGCCTGCAAGCGTGCCAGGATGAGGTCAACGTCCGCCATGACAGAGGAGCAGCGTGGAGAAAAACTGCCTCCTGTCTCAGACCGACTGAACTGCTCCCGGAAATCCCCGCCTCCCCTTTTATATAGCTCCTCCCCCTCACAACATTTCTACATCCTGCAATCTCCCATTCACTACTCATCTACCTTAACCCCTTGTTGCCTCACTTTCCACCTTGTCATGCCCAGCCCTCCACTACTTGTTTCTTTGTGTTCTTTTCCATTCCGGGTCTCACTTTGCCTCTGGTAATAACTTTCACAGTTCCAGTGTGCTTATGTTAGCTCTCAATTCCTTTCAAGCCCTTAAATAGCTAGTGCCATAGATGATTTCCACTGCAGCATTGTGGAAACTGAAGGTCAAAATAAAAAAGTAAGATGCCACTTTCCTTGGTGGGAAGGGGGAGTTGCAGCATAAAAAAAAATGCGAGTAAATAAATCTTTCATTTTTGCACATCCAAGGCCACCCGACTGTAATAAAAAAGCTAATTTGTGTTTTATTGCTGTGAAGGATAAGTTTAGTTGGGTTTTATAGTATGTATAAACTCATGCACTAAAATCTCTGTGTTTCTCTGCAGAATTCCAGCCAAAAGTAACAAGTTAAAAATGAACAGCCCAGTAAAATATAAACTAGCAAAAAATTGCATTTGCTGCACTATTTACTTTCAGTCCAGTGATTTCGCCTGCAATATGTTTTTTGCCACTAGATGTCCTCATTTTGAAGGCTATAGTCTATTAGCCCACTTCCTCTAATCCCACGTTGTCCTGGACCCACCCCACCCTGTTACATAACAATAAGGCCTCATGCACACAGGATGTTTATTTAACTCTCCTAGAAGCCAGCAATGTTTTTGCCAAAAAAAGCCTGATGTTTGTAAGTATCTAAAGCTTTACAAGCTTTTAGGAGCTTTTACAGGCGTCAAGCTTTTGGACGTTAGTTCATTTCATTGGTCAGAATAAATCATTTATTCTAGTCATTGAAATAAATTAATGCTCAAGCACTAACATTTAGCAGCTTTTATTAGCTTCAAGTGTTTTTGCCCAATCTCTACTTCTTCTGTATGCACTGGCAGTGTTTTTTTTTTCCTGCCTCTAAAAGCTCCTGCCACTAAACGCTGCTAAAAACATATGTGTGCATGGGCACACAGGCTAACATGGAGGGTGTTTAGAGGCAGGGAAAAAAAAAAGTCAGACGTCCCTAGGAACGGTTGTAAAAAGTCCTATGTGCATGAGCCCTCAAGTCTAGGTTCTCATCTATGCAGTTGCAGCTGATGTGTTTTTCAGGCACATTTTGCAGTGCATTTTGTTTTTTTAAACCCACGTTTTTGATGGATTTTTCCATGCATTTTTCATGCATTTTGCGTTTTGTGTGTATGTTTTAATGTTCCTTTATAATCACTGTATATAGCTGGTTGCTAAGGAGCAGGCCAGGAAGAACCGGGAACAACCTATGAGTCATCAGCTGTCAGCACCCTTTCGGGTCTGGTATGGATTTGGAGGGGACACCCAAGCCAAAATAAAAATAAAAAAATGGCGTGCCCCCCCCCAAATCCATACCAGACCCTTATCCGAATGAAGAATGTCCCCCGCTGTAGCTCCAACGTCAATCACGATGTATTTTTTCCTCCCCTTCCTCCGCTGATGTCTTCTTTCTCTGCTTCCTCCACTGATGTCTTCTTTCTCTGCTTCCTTCTCTGATGTCTTCTTCCTCCCATCATGATGTCACAAGGAGGCAGGGTCTCAAGGTGACGTCACCACATGGCCATGCCCCATAGCTATATAAGAACTGTCAGACACCGGAGCTGACAGAATGGCGAGAGCCAGCATCATCAGAAGAGCATTTTTTTTTATTTTCAGAGGGTCGGTGAAGACATTGGTGGAGGAAGCGGAAAAGACAACGTTGGCGGAGGAAGTGGAGACAGAAGACATTGTGATTGACATTGGAGCTACAACGGGGGACATACATCATTTTTAATAAAGGACTTGTCAAAAACTGTCTCTTGTTTTCTGTAACACTACACTGATTACTCATTCATATATGGGGGGTGGGATCCAGGGTCCCCTTTCTTAAAGGGGGCTTCCAGATTCTGATAAGCCCCCTGCCCGCAGACCCCCCCAACCATCACCCAGGGTTGTGGAGAAGAGACCCCCCTGCCCCAAAGCACCCCTCCATGTTGAGGGCATGTGGCCTATTATGGTTTAGGAGGGGGCCTTGCAAGTCCCCTCCCTTTCTTGATCTGCCAGGCTGCATGCTCAGAAATTTGGTATGCCTGGTATGCATTTGGTATGCATTTGGGAGAGGAGCCATTTTTTCTCAAATTTTTTATCCGGCAATTCTTTTTTTTTTTTTACATTCTGCTGTCAGCAAGAACTGCAAGGAATCTGTTAAGGAAAAAAGGAAAAAAGGTCCCTGACCCTTTCTAAAAACACACTGGCTGAAAAACGCATAGATGTGAACATGTACCATAGGAAACAATGTTAAATGGACTGTAGTGTGTTTCTACAAATTGGAAAATGCACAAAAAAGCACATAGGTGTGAACATAGGGTAAATTTGCATTCCAGGAAACAAAAATTTAATTGTGCTCTACACAAACAAGTTACCTATAAATGGGGGTTAAGCACTGCTGTGTAGTGTAAAACTTCTAAAATTATTGATGCCGGAAAGTGCCTTCTGGCACTGCATCTAAGAGCAGCAAATTTTATACAGTTAATAAAACAAAAATAAATTTTGGCTAAAGCCACATCCAAAATGGAAAGTACAAAAAGATATGGGACCAGTGAAGCCAGAACCAGTCTATATAGCCGGACTTTCAGGGCTTATCATGGGAGACAACAAATGTATAAAATATATATAAATCTTTATTGTACATATTTAAAAGACAAATTCATAAAAACAATGGCATATAAGCCTATAAATGATCCATAAGGTAACGTTGCAAACGGACTCTACTTCGGTACCAAAAAAACTGGAAACAAGTCAATGAATGTAGATATCAAATAACAACAATATGGAGACTGTGAGTTTCCTGTAAAACGGCTTCCTCAAGACCCACCATGGCAAAGTAGACCAACAATTTCTGTGATGTATCATAAAGCGTCCAAGGAGTACAGTCTGACATCACAGGTGACACAGGTGACATCATGGTGCCTATTCTGTTTCAAATGCCACTTTATGCATTGACACACCTCTTTAGACCCAGTCTGTCTGGGCAGTATGGTCACCTGCTGACTTGGCACCATCCGCAGACAGCTTAACTCTTCAAGACACAGAAGTTGAATCCAGCGCAATTTTACTTCAGCCAATTGCAGTGCAGAGGAAATTGCAGTGCAGAGGATGTTTTTCCAGTCTTCCAGTGTAAGAAGACAATGATTTTCCTAAACCCTGTCTCTGTGAATAACACTGACTGAGGAAACATAGAAGAAGTTGTGAGGGTCTAGCTGAGATTAAACTAACTAGCTCTAAACAGGAGAGGAGGACAGAGAAAGATCCACCAAAACCACCACTATATGTCAACATAATACAAAATAATGATAACCTCATGCAGTTCAATACAAAACATAAAAGCTACAGTAGATGAAGTGGGGCAGAACTAGGGCTTTTTTTCAGGGGGAACTTGGTGAAACTCAGTTCCACCACCTCTGGCCCAGACCCTTTGGTGCCTGCTCATCACAATCACTTGTAAACACAGAAGTCTGGTTTCTGTGTTTACAAGTGACAGCTCTGCATTCTGTATGTAATGCAATCCTGGTAATTAATGCCCCTTTAAGACCCTTCTACTGTCTTTGTGAAATTTGACTGACCACACCCACTATTTGATGTGATTTTGAGGGTGTGTGTAGGGGGGGAGGGGTTTTGCCAGGCCGTGGTTAAGTTCAAGCACCTATTGTTTGAGAAAAAAAGTCCTAGGCAGAACAGTCCCTAAATGCTGCCACCCCGGAACAGCTGGGCACTTGAAAGGAAGCAAGGATCTCATGTCTATGGCACTAGCACAAGCATGCCACCCAACAGCTCTTGTAAGAGCTTTGGTCAGGCAGTTAAGAAAATATGAGCTGAACAATATTGTAAGTGTCGAAATCCACATTTTGAATTAAATTTGCAAGGTCAGCAGAGGGCTTTGTATATCATGGAAGATTTACTGCTCTATTGGTGGTTGGACAACTGCAACTGACTGTATTCCATAGGCTATTGGTAGCTTAAAAAAAATAAACGGAAAATGCATCAAAGCATCAAAGTATATCAGAATGATTATATCATATCTTTTATTTTTTCATAATACATTTTTAATTTAGAAAACCTTTATAGACAGTTAATGCTGCAGAAAAATAAGTACTTAACTAAAGAGAAAATCAAAACAGCTCATGCAAGAGTGGTAATAAATGGTACATTTACACATGAGATTTTTTTTGTCTAAAAATATTTGTAGTGGAATAGTGATGGTAGCCATTGACCGTTTTCTGGGTCTGCTATGATAACAGAGTGAAGTGGTTGTCACTTCATTATAGGATGCCCTAAGGCCCAGGTGAGAGATGAGGATGGTTTGTGGCATAAACACTGTGAGCTCTCTGGGCCATTGTATTAAATGAATTAGTTCTGAAGAAATGAAGATTTCTTGTCACTTGTCATTCCCTACACAGTGCTCAGACATTGTTGAATGTGCTGCCCATATCTTGAGCTTACACACTGCAACTGCTAACCTACCCATCTCTTCCAATTTTGTTCCAGTACAAATGTTTTGCCATTGTGTACATGACTATCATTAGGTGCATTCATCAGAATAGCATTGCACAAAACGTAGGCACCGTGACATGATTCCCTCTTTCTATTACCACCATCTTTTTTTTTCCAAAAGTATTTTATTAAGATTTTCACACAGATTATGATGACATACACAACAACAAAAAAGAAAAAAAAAGGGGGGGGAGATATACAAAACATGTCATACATTTTGGAACGTAAATGATAGACTTTCGTAATATATCTTTTGCCATATCTGAATATCAATTATGAGAAGAAAGATCAAACCGAAAAGCATTAACACTCTTAACAACTAAATATATAGTGGAGTGCGTTTCTTCTGTGGGATTAAACTGCGTCGGGGGGGTCCACGCTCCTACGATGGTGTAAGTTACCTAACAGTAAACAGTTAGTAGTGACTTCCCCTCCCTCCATATTTCCCTCATTGTATCAATTGTGTCCTCTCGGGAGTGTTGATACAGATGATTTTGTTTCATGGATAGGTGGCCCAACTCTATGGAGAGTTGAGGAGTTGTATCCAATAATCATTAGGAGTTGGGCCTGTCGTTCGGTCTTAGTAGCACGTGGGGCCTTATCTTACTACACGTATAGGGTTTCCATTTATATTTCTCCAAACTCAATTTGTTCTGTTAAATTCCATATGTAGTATCTTGGATTTGAGTATCAATGGTTGTTGGTAGTGTGGTTATGCTGAAGGGAAGGTGTAGCCACACTTTGGCTCATGTGTGCACTTATGTTAGTAGTGTGTAGTTAAGAGTTCATAAAGCAGATAGTATGGCAAAGAGTTTGAAGGGGAGTAGGGGAGGGGACAAGACTGCAGGAATCTGACAGGATCAGTAGGGGAAAGCTACTAGGGACTAAGGGTAAAGGAGTGTCCGAACCTGCTTGTTTTAAAGATTGTCTTATGGAAGGGCGTAAAAGGGGTAGACGATTTTGGCCTACTCATTTCTCCTCTGTTTTGGGGTACGGATCTGCAAATTTAGAGTATGTGTCTTTGATAATCGTCTGTTGATTTAAAATGTTGGCAGCAAGACCAGGTTGATCTATATTTATCAGTGGTATCTCTCGACTGGTGGATAAGTTCTTTCATGTCAGGGATTCTTTGTATACGGTTAAACCATTCTTTTATGGTCAGGTAGTTTGAGGAGCGCCGATGCATCGGAAAACTAAGTTTGCCCGCATTGACTAGGTGCATGGCAAGGGAGTGAAAGTAATCCGATTTTGGAATGTTGAAGTGATGTAACAGAAGCTGGGCCAGAGAAAAGTCCAGCGGGAGAGTAGAGATCTGGCATGTGAGTCTGTGGACCTCTTTCCAAAAAGGTTGGATCAGGGGGCAATCCCACCATATATGTAGTAGTGATCCCAACTCCTCCTTACAGTGCCAACATTGGGGGAAATCATAGGGGTGAATTTATGTAGTCTTAGAGGTATTGTGTACCACCTGGATAAAATTTTGTAAACGTTTTCTTGGGTTAGGACATTTACTGAGCCTTTGTGGATATACAGAATCTCACAAAAGTGAGTACACACCTCACATTTATGGAAATATTTTATTATATCTTTTCATGTGACTAAACTGAAGAAATGACACTTTGCTACAATGTAAAGTAGCGAGTGTACAGCTTGTATAACAGTGTAAATTTGCTGTCCCCTCAAATAATTCAACATACAGCCATTAATATTTAAACTGCTGGCAACAAAAGTGAGTACACCCCTAAGTGAAAATGTCCAAATTGGGCCCAATTAGCCATTTTCCCTCCCCGGTGTCATGTGACTCGTTAGTGTTACCAGGTCTCAGGTGTGAATGGGGAGCAGGTGTGTTAAATTTGGTGTTATTGCTCTCACTCACTCATACTGGTCACTGGAAGTTCAACATGGCACCTCGTGGCAAAGAATTCTCTGAGGATCTGAAAAAAATAATTGTTGCTCTACATTAAGATGGCCTAGGCCTTAAGAAGATGCTCAGACCATACGCCTCACACTGCATCAAATTGGTCTGCATGGCTGTCGTCCCAGAAGGAAGCCTCTTCTAAAGATGATGCACAACTAAGCACACAGTTTGCTGAAGATAAGCAGACTAAGGACATGGATTACTGGAACCATGTCCTGTGGTCTAATGAGACCAAGATAAACGTATTTGGTTCAGATGGTGTCAAGTGTGTGTGGTGGCAACCAGGTGAGGAGTACAAAGACATGTGTGTCTTGCCTACAGTCAAGCATGGTGGTGGCGGTGTCATGGTCTGGAGCTGCATGAGTGCTGCCGGCACTGGGGAGCTACAGTTCATTGAGGGAACCATGAATGCCTACATGTACTGTGACATTCTGAAGCAGATCCCCTGCTCTGCTTCAGAATGTCACAGTACATGTAGGCACTGTACTGTGACATTCTGAAGCAGAGCAGGGGATCTGCTTCAGAATGTCACAGTATATGTACTGTGACATTCTGAAGCAGAATGTCACAGTACATGTAGTGTGACATTCTGAAGCAGAGCATGATCCCCTTCCTTCGGAGACTGGGCCGCAGGGCAGTATTCCAACATGATAACGACCCCAAACACACCTCCAAGACAACCACTGTCTTGCTAAAGAAGCTGATGGTAAAGGTGATGGACTGGCCAAGCATGTCTCCAGACCTAAACCCTATTGAGCAAATGGAAAGTGGAGGAGCGCAAGGTCTTTAACATCAACCAGCTCCGTGATATCATCATGGAGGAGTGGAAGAGGACTCCAGTGGCAACCTGTGAAGCTCTGGTCAACTCCATGCCCAAGAGGGTTAAGGCTGTGCTGGAAAATAATGCTGGCCTCACAAAATATTGACACTTTGGGCCCAATTTGAACATTTTCATTGGGGGTGTACTCACTTTTGTTGCCAGCGGTTTAGACATTAGTGGCTGTGTGTTGAGTTATTTTGAGGGGACAGCAAATTTACACTGTTATACAAGCTGTACACTCACTACTTTACATTGTAGCGAAGTGTCATTTCTTCAGTGTTGTCACATGAAAAGATGTAATAAAATATTTACAAAAATGTGAGGGTTGTACTCACTTTTGTGAGACACTGTATGTGTATATTTTTTCCCAGTCATCATCTGAGAGATTTATAGACAGGTCCTGTTCCCATTTGCGATTATTACCACCATCTTTACCTGGAACCAGACTACATTATTTTCTCCTCAGGATCCAGTGGACTAGTGGTGCTCAGCCTCATGCAAGTGTTAGCAGTTTCTTTAGAGATAATTGGGCCTTGGCCCATTCTTTTTCCAGAACCATGTGAGGTAAACCATCTCTGGCAAAGTAGAACTTGATGACTCTAAAGCTCATTACCAAGCCTGAGTGCTGGAAAAATTTATAACAAATAAATTATTGTCCATTTTATAAGACCGAAGCCTGAGTAACTTTACTGATTTAATGTACACAATTTAAGCCTTTATGCATTGGTCACATTTTTTTTTTAAGAAATAAAAGGCAGATCAAACATGTAGTTAAAAAGTTAGTGTATTTTTTTCTGAGGCTAAAGAAAAAAAAATACTAATTTCCCCCCCAACAGCCTATTGGACACAGCCACAATTTCAGAGTAAGGCTGGGTTCACATATGTGCGAACTGGATGGGGTTTTCACCATGTGAGTGTGACCAGCTCTCAATGGAGCTGGCTCACACATGTCCGAGGCGACCGTGGTGCGAAGTCCAAAAGGGTCCTGTGCATTTTTGGGTCCGGTTCAGGTGCAAATTCAGGCAAAAATTCAGAGCTGAATCACACCTGAACTGGTGAACAGAAACAGCCACACATATGTGAACCCAGCCTAATTAAGGTATATTGCATCTGGAATTTAAAAAATAATGTTTGAAATTATAAACATAAACATTTTACACATTTTCTGAGCAACTGAGTGGGCATATTTCATCTGAATATTAAAGCAGACCTGCACCCTCCCGAGGACAATCCTGCCTCTCCACCCCTCCTCCCTTATTCTGCAGGAATAGGGCATGTTTTTTAATTTTTTTGTTCTTTTTTTAATTTTTTTTTTTTAGTAAAGTTTGCTCCGACTCCTCATGCCTTAGGCAAATGACGTGCACACTGCAGGGCTATGTATGTCACATATCCCAGGAGGCATAAGCTTTCATTCAGGAACAGGAGGAGGGAGTGGGCCTATCAGCCTATCAACCCAGAAGAGTCGTCGGGCCTCTCGTTGACGTCAGAGAAAACATGGCAGCATGGAACGGAGCTGTGGCTGGGCATGAGATGATCTCAGCAGGTCAACACTGGATCCACTGGATGGGTGGGTATCTGAGATGTCCAGATACCACCATCAGGTATGGGGGGCAAAAAGAATATGGGGAAATCGGCCAGAGTTCCTCTTTAAAAAATAGTGTTTTCATTTGGACACTGAGGATGGAAAAATGTAACAGTTTTGCATCACAGCTATTAAGCCTGTGGTGGACAGGCCACAATTTTCTGAGTGATTGAGCAGGCACATTACATCCTGAAATAAAATAAAATATGCACTTTTTGCTATTTTTTGGAAAAGATAAACATTGTACAGATTTACAACACACCTTTGAAGCCTAGATTAGACAGGGATTTGTGAGGTAACATTTAAACAGATTGCATTTTGCAATGAAAAATTGGGTTCCTTTTTTATTGACTGAAAAAGGACAAATTTAACAGATTTGCTGCACAGCATTTATTCCTTTTTTTTGACAGGCCGTTTTTTCAGAATGAGAAAGCATGTAGACTGGGGCTGGAAATTAAAAACTGTACTGCGTTTTTTCAAGACTAAATAAAGAATTGCACCACAGTTTTTAAGCTTATTTGTGCAGGTCGCTATACGTGACCTAGAGAGCAAGCTGATTGCATCTTAGAATACAAACTGGGTCATTTTTTCTCAGACAGAAGAGGGAGGAAAGGTTTACATGTACAGCTTAGCTTTTATAACCTTTTGAATGGGCCAGCAGATTATATATGGAAATTAGAAATAAAATTCAATTTTTAACTTTTTTTTTTTAATGCATTCTTTATTTATGTTTTTTTTTTTTTTTTTTTTATTACAGAACAGTATTCAATTATCTTGAAGGGTGAACAGCAGGTTTGTGCCATTGTCACACACACCCTTCCCTGGCACATTGTGGCATGGGGTTGGTCACTTCTGGACCTGCCCCTGCAAAGCTGACAGAATCTTTGCCTCAGTGTGGCTCGTGTCTCCCTGGCATACCAGCGGCAAAACTGCATGGTAGTGTTTTTCCAGAGTCATTGCATAGTATCTTGGTCGCTTTGGGGGAACTAGATGATTCCCCCAAAGCGACCGGTCTTATTATCTACTCTCACCTCAAAGTATGGACTCCTGAGCTAACAGGGGGGAAGGCTGAGTATGACGTCACCCGCTGCTGCCCTTCGGAATCTGTTTGACACATGTTTGTGTTTTTTATGCCTGTACCAAACTGCTGAAATGTGAGTAGTCCGTGTTTGGACACATTTATAACTTTATTAAACATACAGTGAGCACTTAGATCTGTTCCTTTTTTATCATTTATGGTCGGATATCCGCATTTGGTTCTGAGGAGTCTGGAGATATTTGCTGTAACCCGTTTGGTATATTGGGATCTGCTTGCATGACTAGCTTTTAGTTCAGGAGTCCATGCTTTGAAGTGAGAGTAGATAACAAGACCGGAGGTAGAGGGACTGTCACTTTTTGTTGATTTACCATCACTGGTGAAGGCTTTCTGGGACTTGTTGTCCACCAATTATCTGGACCTTTTCTTATCATTTTTTGAAAATTATATTCTAGGGATTTGTTGTTCACCAATGTTTTGGAATTTTTCTGTTAGGGGATAGAAAAGTCATCATGTGTGGTGCCACAACTAGTTTCAGTGGTGTACGCTATCCTAAATCCTTTGCAACCACTAGCTAATTGACCCAGTGAGTGAACAAGATTTAGTGAATGAGATTTAATACTTGCTGGTCCATGTGTCTGTGATCAGGTGTACCCTGCAGCTGATCGTATGGTCCAGGGATGTGGAAACATCCCCTTCCACATGATAGTGGTGGGCAGGGATGACCCTATAGATGAAACAATGGCAGCTGGAATAATGCAGTACAACCCAGACTGCAAATTCCAAGAAGAGGGCAGATTATTTTGCCAAGTTAGCATTG
The DNA here is from genome assembly GCF_042186555.1 of Aquarana catesbeiana. Lineage (NCBI taxonomy): Eukaryota > Metazoa > Chordata > Amphibia > Anura > Ranidae > Aquarana > Aquarana catesbeiana. Next base: position 123,992,738 of record NC_133327.1, read on the forward strand.
AGATTCTGAGTGTGGGGTGACTGGAGATGTATTTTTTTTACATTTCAGCATCTGGTGCACATAAAGTTTACTGTTCATTGATAAAAATTGAAATGGCAAGGTAGGGTTGACACATCAGTGCCACTTGTATCTCCCTGCCTGTTGTACCCTGTGCTGTCCTCCTTATCATCATCTTCTTGCAGCAATTGGCTGACATGTTCAAGCAATGTAGCTGACTTCTTCATGCCAGTTTGAAGGGCAATGGCAGGAATAGGTGTCGATGAGGAAGAAAAATGTGCTTTTGCAGCTGAGATGACATCACACTGGGAGACAAAGGAGTAGGATGATGAAGGCTTAGTTGGCCACTTCACTACTTCCTTTGCGTGCTTTCGCTCTGCATGGTGCAGTGCTCTGTTCCCTGCTGGAAGAGGCATAGGGTGAAACTCTGAAATCCCTTGAAATACTGTCATCCCTATATGGTATGACTGTTAATACAGAATTTTATTTTGTATAGTGGGGGAAAATGTGGAAATGGAGGAGCTGGCAAGAGAAATATTGGGGATATGGTGCTTTGGCAACACATGTCAAAGAAAACCAGTGGTGGCCCATCCATAGGGGGTGCATGGGTGCCGCCCCCCCCCCCCCCCCCCCCCCATAGGCAGTCACAAAAAAAATTAATTTTTTTTTTTTTTTTAAATGGCCCTTAAAAAAAAAAAATAGAAAAAAAGGTCCTTAAGTGCACTGTATTCATGCGCTGGACACAGTGCACTATGGGAAGCACCACAGCTATGCAATCACGAGATTGCAGACAAGGTGCTTCATTTGCTGGCTTTTACCCCCCTTGCAGCGCAATCCATCGCACTGAGCAGCAACTGCTCGTAGTATTACTACGGGCGGATGCTTTGTTGTTCAAGTTACTTCCAGCTTCCCTGTTCCAGAGACCAGATGGAAACTGGAAGTGACATTGGCAGCTCCGTGGGACACACGGCCCAAGCAGAGCTGCCTGTGTAAGGTAAGTATGATGGCTGCCAGTGCCAGGCTGTTGTATTATATTTGTAAGGTGGGGTGGAGTGAATAATATTATAATTCATGTGCATATCTCCCTCTTATGCTTCACTTACACTGCACAATGGGAACATTTGATATGGCACAGTGGCTGCGTTTGATGGGCACAGTGGCTGCGTTTGATGGGCACAGTGGCTGCGTTTGATGGCACAGTGGCGCCAATTGATGGCACAGTGGCAACAATTGATGGCACAGTGGCTGCTTTTGATGGCACAGTGGCTGCGTCTGATGGCACAGTGGTGGCAATTGATGGCACAGTGGCGGCAATTGATGGCACTGCGGCTGCGTTTGATGGCACAGTGGCTGCGTTTGATGGCACAGTGGCAGAAATTGATGGCACAGTGGCTGCATTTGATGGCACAGTGGCTGTGTTTGGTGGTACTGTGAGGCTGCAATTGATGGTTTTTTTTTTCAGAATTTTTTAGTTTGTTTGCGACCCCCCAAAAATTTTGAGCACCAGCCACCACTGAAGAAAACTAAAGCAAATTCCCAGCTGAACATACGAACCAGCCTGCAACTAACTGAATTATCATGTCTAACAGGTTGCAGGCTGGTTAGTAAGTTGAGCTGGGAATGTTCTTCGGGTATGCAAGGCAATAATAGCACAACAGGATATAAAAACTTTACAAGAGGACCTGAAGAAATTAATGGAGTGGGCTAATGCATGGCAAATTAAGTTTAACATTTAAAAATGTAAGGTAATGCATTTGAGGGGTAAAAATATAAACGCAAGTTACTCATTAGGGGGAGAACCTCTAGGGGTTTCCAAGATGGAGAAGGATGTAGGGGTCCTAGTTAAAGACAGACTGCAGTGCAGTGTCAAGCTGCAGATACCAAAGCCAGCAGAATATTAGCATGCATTAAAAAGGTAATTTTTTCTAGAGATAAAAACTATAATCCTGCCACTTTATAAGACTCTGGTTCAGCCACATCTGGAATATTCCATCCAGTTCTGGTCACCAATCCTCAGAAGGGATGTGCTGGAGCTGGAGAGAGTCCAGTGAAGGACAACAAAATTAATATGGGGACTGGAGGACCTTAATTATGAGGAATGACTGCAAGCACTAAATTTATTCTCCCTGGAGAAGAGACGCTTGAGAGGAGATATGATAGCAATATACAAATATCTCAACAGTGATCCCAGCATAAGTATGAAACTTTTCAGTCCCAGGGAGTGTAAGAGGACACAGGGCCACACGATGAGACTGGAAGAGAAGCTGTTTACTCTTAAGCTGTGTAGGGGGTTTATGACTGTCAGGGTGGTACAGATGTGGAACTCCCTTCCACAATCGGTGGTGTTGGCAGGAAGTATGGATATTTTTAAAAGACTCTTGGATGGGCATCTTAACAAAAACAATATACGGGGATATGGGTATTTGTTTTTCACATGCACACCTACACAGGTTGAACTGGATAGACTATTGTCTTTTTTTCACCCTTACCAACTATGTAACTATGTTTGTCACTCTTACATGTGCTTCTTGTTGCGAAGGCCAGTTATATGTGGGGGCATTGCCCATTTGTTTGTACTGTTGGAATACAGGTAAGGAGATGCATTGGACACCTTTGCAGCCATTGTTCTATATGCTGGGTGTCCAGTGCTCCCATGTGCCTTTTAAGGAGGAATGGACTGCTCATAAAGTCGACACCCTGTGGGTCCGTGGACCCCTCCATGTTTGCCAATTGCCAGGGAAATTCTCCCTTCTCCTCCTTTACAGGCCTGGAAGGTGTTGAGTGATTACGCTCCTAACATCGCCTCTCCTTCTCTTTTTGGTTATCGGTATTCTTCAGCCTCCAAGTTTTTTCTTGGGAGTCTAAGTTCCAAACAAAACCTTCAGACGGCGCCTATGGACCAAAAAGTTTCTGTTGCAAATCCTCAGACACTTAGAGTTGATGGAGTGGTTTCTTCCTCCCATACTGTCAGGGCTGGGCTCAGCCCTTCCTTCTCTGAGCTGGCTGCTCGGCTATTGGATAATTGCCAGCTCCTATCTCTCCACAGGTACTCAGCTGTTGATGATATCCTGCTTGTCAGTCCTGCCTACTTAAGCTGTCCCGGGCAGAGGATCTCCGCCTTCACCTTAGTCAACATCACAGAGACGCTCTCCTGCATTCCTGTTGAAAGACTTGCTTGGCTGACATCCCTTCTGGCTCCAGATCCTGCTTACTGTTTTACTACGCTCATCTCCAGCTCCCTGGCGTTTGGCTTGTCTGACTATTCATTCCGGTTCCTGAACTCTGGCTATGTTTTGACTACGTTTGCTCGATTTACTTTTATTCTTAAACAAGTGTGATTTAACTGCACTTCTGTCTCGGTCTGATTTCATGGTTTCTGATACATACTGAACAGACTTCATTTTCAATAACTGAGGATGGAGTCTGGTTACCAGTGCAGTTGGTTCATATTTTGTGAAGGCATCCCAATGTGAGTAGATACCTTGACCTGGACTCTATTGGACACTACGTTGGTGCTGTAAGAGCTTCACTTTCAGAAATGACTGAGGAATTCTTCCGATGCCAGTCAAGAATTCCCGAGCTGACTGACGTTGATGGTGTTGCTCTAATATACATTGTTTCCCCTAAAGACACTTTGCTTCTGATAATCTTTAACTATTAATATCCATTCTGGATACAGAGGTTTGCACATCTGGATGTGCCTCATTTCCTGCACAGCAGGAATAAGCCATTGCTAGTGGGACCTGTGTTGCCCTGGATTGTCAACAAACAGCTCATGTGAACTATTCCCAACCCTGCTGCAACTAATCCCAACTAGAAATAGTGTACAAAAATAATCACACTGTCAGCGCTCAAGTGTTACAGGGCACATATAAAATTCAAGCTAAAAACCTTTCTCCTTTTATGTCTAATTCTTCTGGTGTCGAGGGATCTAGGGATCTTTCATGGCCTTGCAGCACTCTCTGACTGGGAAAATCTTCATTACTAAAACCACAATAAAACAGAGAGAGGGCACTGGCCTGGTGCAACGCCTTTTGATACCTGTTACATGTACAAAGTGAAATGTTTATTACAATTCTCACAAAAGGAAGAATATATATGTGATGGGGGCGCTAAATCTATATAAACAGTATGCTAAATAGCATCTAAATAATTATGCTCAAACAAACTAAATGTGACCACAACAGTGTACCATACAAAAAGAATAAATATAAGTATAAAGCTTAATGCCAAAAGTGCATATTACAGGAGAATGACAACCATCCAATCCCTGCATATATAGCAAAATAATGTCTTTGTGAAAAACAATATGAAAATTCCAATAAAAATATATGAATAAAAATGAATAAAAAAATAATAAAAATGAGTCCACATGCAATTGAAGATAGTGCAAATCAATATGAATTAATCTTCCGCTGTTGCAGAATATACAAATAAATATAAGTGAATCTTCCTCTGTGTGAATAGATGACCTTCACCAGCTGTGTAACATACCCAACGTGCTCTGTAAGTGGATGTCTGCTTACCAGAATATGTTGACCTTTTTAATTAAAAAGAGGTCAGTAATAGCCTTTAGCAAGAAATGGCTTGCTACCATGGTGTGGATAAGCCCTGTGGGTAACCTCTTCCTCTCCCCCAGTAGAAGGTCAGGCAATATATAGAAGGATACAAGAAGGACAAAAATAGTTTAATCCCATTTATTATTAAAACTATTAAAAACAAAATGCCGAATGGCTGCTTACATTTGAGAGTGCCCTCGCCCCGGCACTGGGGCTATACTGCTAGTAAAGTCTGAAAACTCCGCTCTGCGTGTGGCAGTTGGCGTGCGCTTCACCAACAGCTGCCGACAACCACAGGGACCGAAATAAGAATGATGATTGTGTAACCAAGCACGCCTCCTTCTCACAAAAGGACTAAAATCACAGGCATATCATCATACCCCAAATTCAAGGTCTCTTCACTGTCTTAATTTCAAGTGACAGGCCCGCTTCCAATAAAGATCGGAGTAAGAAGGCTTGTCGACTGCAATATATTAGCAAACTTAAACCTACTGCATTCTGCTGCAGGTACTAAGGGGGTCTTTTATTTAAATATTTAAAATTCTCTGAAGATGTGAAGAGTCCTTCAAGTTGTTATATGATGCCATGTGTGATTTGAATCCTTTTGTAAGCATTTTAATAAAATCTTTATGTTTAAATGATGATAGAAGGTGTTGCACTAGGCCAGTACACTCTCTCTTTTTTGTGATTTTAGAAATAGTGTACATCCAGAGAACTTCAAGGAACATGATCACCTGAGGTTTGGACCTTCTTCTATAGCTGATCCACAGCCCCTCTAGATTCCTACTTCTGTCCTGTCCTTAATCAGGAGAATGTTTGTAACAATTTACCTAAGACATCAGCCTTTTGCTCAAAGGCTGTGCAAGCTTCACTGGATAACTGGATCATGGGGGTTAGATGGCCTGTCAGACCCCAATAACACTGCCATGTATTTTAATGGACAGATCTTACCAATTTCTATGGTTGTTTTGGCTCTCCCTTTGGATATATTTTTAGGCTATTGCATGGCGAGATTTCTCACTACCCTGGAAATCTCCTTGGGATATCTACTTGTTGTCTGATCAAGCAACCTCATTGTTTCATGGTATCTTTATTGGATAATGTTATGTTTATTAAGGTTTTCAAGAGGTAACAAAGGTTACAGTGTCATAGCTTTAAACGACAATAGTGTCATACTCAACCTCAACTTCATAAGAAGAAAAAAACAGGATAACAATTCCAAAAGAAATTAACAAACAAAGTCAGGGCATATACAGCAATGGTGTGAGAAACAAGGAACCAAAAATATAATCAGCAATGTAAGAGACTAGGGACAGTGAGGGGGCGGTAATTTCTATATGATATACTATGAGTAGGAGGGTAGGGGAAAAGGGAGAACTGGGAAGTTTAGATGGGCAGGTGGATGGTTCAGGAGGGAACAAGAGCACTTGAAAATAGACATCAGGGTGTAAATGAAGGGATACCATGTCCAGACTGGTCCTGCGCTTCCCAAATTTTATTGAATTATGGTAAAGTGTTATTGGCTGAAGCGGTGAGGTACTCCATTCTGTGAATTTCAGTTATAATATTCAAAAATAGGGAAGATGAGGGCGTTTCAACCGATAACAAACACATCGGAATGAGCCTAATGGTAGAGGTACCTTAAACAGAGCTTAAAGGAGAGACATCACCTTAGCCCAAAAAGGTTGTATCAATGGACATAATATGTCAAAAATATGGAAATGTGAACCAATATCTGTACCACATCGCCAGCATAAATGAGAAATGGAGGAGTTGTTGCAATGTAGAACTTAAGGGGTTCTGCTTCCTGGTATCTTCCTTCCCTGCTTTATAAGGGTTAGAAGTGTAAGGCTTGGAACTTTTCTCACTTATAGGCTGGCTGGTCTTCCATTGCGGACCTGTTTTGGTACAACTGTAACTCTGGGACCCTGGGTTTTGTCCTGGGATCTGTACCAGTGTTCTTTTGTTGATGGTTTCTTGTTGGTCTATTCTTTCTTCTCTTGTTCCATCTGTTAGTGTTTGTTTTGACTCACAGATACTACTGATGCAGGCTCAATGTCCCATAGGATAAAGCCTTTCCACTTGGCGGGGATCTCGTGTCCTGTCTGCACATCCGATTGATTCCCTGTGAACTCCCATTGATCAGTGGATTTCCCTTGTCTTTCAGGGAATTTCACTGCATCTGGTTAAGATTCAGACATTGGTTCTACTGGCTGTTCTTGGACAGACAGTTCCATTTCAGATCTATCAGTGGTTGTTGCCCATCCCTAAATTTGACTGTTTTGGATCTCCTAACTACTTCTGAATTTATATGTCCCTCAACGGATGGGGGGAAAAAATTTGCAACTTACCATAAAATCTATTTCTTCAAGTTGACTATGCATTGCAGGTCCCACCACTCTGTGCCCGTTGGCCCTGTGTATTGCTTTTTCACAAAACGGAGGCATGCAGGGTAGAGGAGAGTTATATTGGGGGTTTTGTACAACATTTCTGTTTGCCAGTGTCCCAACTTCCTTAAGTTTGCAATAAAACCTAACTGTTTTTGAATTCCTGTGTCCCTTAATGGGCCTGAAGAAATAGACGTTATAATAAGTACAACAATCTTATTTTTCAGAGCACCAAGTCTTGTCCACCCCCCCCCCCCCCCACACACACACACACACACACATACAATACCCTTCCCTATTTCTATCAACCTTTAACCCAGTAAATCCCTACTCTACCAGCATCAACCTACCTAAATAGTTTATATGTTTACTATGGCACTCCTGTTTTTTTTTTTTTAACACGCCCGCTCTGTTATAACAGTTGTGGCTGTAAATTTAAAAATACATTTAATGGTGCAATAATGATTACATAGCTGAAATAATGTTTATCTTTCATATCTGCCTAGAGTTTACCTTTAAGAACATTGAAGAAAAGAGCTGCATGATGTGTTTTGCATTTTTCAGCCATTGGTTAGCCACTGATCATGTATCAGAAATGTACACAGCATATACTGCAGTGTACACACAATTTAAACATCCTAGTAGCCAAAGAAAATGGCTGTTTGGCAACAAAGATATGCAAAGTTCCTTAAGCCCAAAAAAACATCTTCCTGCAATTTAAAATTGTTCAATTATAGTTTTGATTTAAAGACAGCGAAACTAATAAGTATTAAAATCCTTCTTCTTCATGGATATTTATTTTTTAATATTGTATAGGTGATGACAGAGTAATTTTAACCACTTTGGGTCAATTACAGTAACAATAAAAATAACTTGAAAAGAGTGCAAACAACCAAAATCTTTGCTTTTGCTTTGGATGTGTTATGTAATGTATTATGCAATGCTTCCTCAGCTTGAAGGTCTTTTTCTTTCTTTTCCAATTCCATGTTTCCAATTATGCTGCTAATTAACATAACTGATTTTGGGTGGTTTGTACAGATCACACAGATATATGCCTGGAGTAACCTTAAACATACACAGAAATCTTTCTTTGACAAGCAGGCTTTAGGGGCTATAAATCGGGCAAACGCGGATGTGGATTACTAGCTCTGTTCCAAACAGAGTTTGAGAAAAAAAGACACACATAGCAGCTATTCTTATAGCTCATTTATTAGTAGGTTTAGTTTTTTGCCTTGAGTTTAAATGCAAATGTTGACATTCTGCATCTGATAAATGCATTCATTTTTCAAGTGATATTTTGGACATTACCATGTGTAAAGCAGCCCAATTACAAAATAGTAAATGTAGGCTACATTTGTTTTTGAACTGTTACAGCATCTACACTTTGGAAAATCTCTATTCTTAAATGTTCTTTCCCCATATCCATAAAGCATTAGCTTAAAAACACAAAACCTTGAATTTAAGATGCACATAAATGTGTGTCAAAAGTGCTTATAAAAACATATATGTTTCTTATTAGTTTTAACCTTTTTACTGCCACAGCTTTAAGACCTACAGAGGAGCAGCAAGAGACAGTAAAGAAGCTCACAGCCACAATAGCAGTTTGTATTTGATTTTTACAGCCAGGTCTGCTATTTAAAGTGTAAGTTCACCTTTACAAACGAAACACCCCAAAGGCAGAATAGCACCTTCAGAGCTGGTCGACATTGTAAGCACTTTTCCAAATTTCATTGAGTCCTCCAAGTGAGTCTTTAGGCCCTTCTGAGAGACTAACCTTCTTCCTAGCTATCTCTAGCAAAAGCCCCCCCCCCCCCCGCCCGGTCTCCTCCTTGGCACAACTTCTTCCAGACTATGCAGGACAGCTTCAGTATTGTTAGCCCCCAAACCAGGCTCCTGGCTTTGACAGCAGTGCTCCATCTCACAGCACCTCCCTAGGGCTGAACCCAGAGAATTCACTAAAAAATGAGGCAATTTTGGACTTTCAGGAAGAAGGTACTCTATACATTTTTTTCTACCTCAGTAGCCCAATAATATTCTTTGAACCCAGAGAATGACAACAAGCACATGGCCTGTCCTAAATATTTATATTCTTCCCCAGCGTGCGCCAGTGCCTTAAAACCCCTATTGGATTGGCTCAAGAAAATATTCATAACTTGTATTTTGTTTGTGAAATCTTATACTATGACCAGTGATACCAGTGACATCTGCTGGTGACAGTGAAAAATCACAAGCCAACTTAAGCTTAGGGAAAAAACAGGTGAAAAACTAAACTGAACTAACTACAGCCCAGCTAAAAAAAAATATTTTTTTTTCTATGTTGCAATATGTTGCAATATAATATACATTTCAATTTTTTTCCCCAGCCTAGGTTGGGTGCACAATAAGGCTAATTGTGTTTGCCCAGCCAATGTAGGATATCAAAGTGCCCAGATAAATGAATGGCAGCTTTAGATGAAGGGCTTTGTATGCAGCCTTTCGTACTTCTTTCCACCCATATACAGTAGATCTCTAAAAATGCAGGTATCCAAAACTCAAAAATCTCAAATACATGTCAACAAAGCATTGGTCTGTCTGCACAATTATGCCCCGTACACACGGTCGGACTTTGTTCGGACATTCCGACAACAAAATCCTAGGATTTTTTCCGACGGATGTTGGCTCAAACTTGTCTTGCATACACATGGTCACACTAAGTTGCCGAAAAAACCGATCGCTCTGAATGCGGTCACGTAAAACACGTACGTCGGGACTATAAACGGGGCAGTGGCCAATAGCTTTCATCTCTTTATTTATTCTGAGCATGCGTGGCACTTTGTCCTTCGGATTTGTTTACAGACGATCGGAATTTCCGTCAACAGATTTTGTTGTCGGAAAATTTTATATCCTGCTCTCAAACTTTGTGTGTCGGAAAATCCGATGGAAAATGTGTGATGGAGCCTACACACGGAATTTCCGACAACAAGGTCCTATCACACATTTTCCGTCGGAAAATCCGACCGTGTGTACGGGGCATAAGAGTGAGAGAGAGAGAAAGTGCACTGCTGATGTTTATGTATGGTTCAAAGTATATCTAGTTCATGAATAGGAGTTATTGTGAATCAGAAAATAATAATCATTTTGCATCAAACCCATGGTTTTGTCTTCTTACTCCACTATGAAGAATATGGAGGTGAGAGCTAAAAGATAATATAAATAATGTAAAAACACAATCCTGTTATAACAAATTACAATGTTAATATATATTTAATTGAAAAAAAATTCAGTCCCATGAAAAGAAAATGTCTATTGTGAGACTCAAATTATTCCCTAAAAATGAAAAGGTTCCAATGATGGAGATCATTTAAAATTTATAAAAAATACCAAAAAATATATAAATGACACAAAACAGCCATAAATCACAAAAAGTACACCATTCACAAATTTACATGCCTGCATGTGTACCATAAACTTGCAGGCTTGCAGTCAGGTTAGCTTGTGAACAGTGCACATTTTCATGATTTATGGTTGTTTTGTGTCATTTATATTTAGGTTTATTTCTCTTTTTTGGGGAATAATGTGAGTTTCTCCTAATATACAATCATAAGCATGCTACAGGCAACTTCTTCTAACTGGCAAGGAATTGCCCCATACTAGGGACCTCTCCCTTGGGGTCCACTCAGAGTCTATCCTATCTGCTATGCTTAAATTTGAAATGAGGTGTTGGTGATAGATATTCACTTTAAAGTCTCAATCATTTTGTTGCACTACAAGGTTTTTCAATATCACCAATGTTCTTTCTGGATCCAGTTTACAGTTGAAGTCACTGAGAAGAAGACTATTATTTTTTTTATGAGACTGACATTTTTATTTCAGGGGGCTGATTTTTTATTTTTTTATTTATGCACATTGTAATTTATGTTTTTACATTATTAGTTAGCACTGCAATGGTCATATATTGAGATTTACATAATGGGCTTTACAGTATATACTTACCCTTCAGTTAGCTGCTTTTTTGTTTTTTATTCACTGGGTGTATTTGCATCAGCATGGGTTCATTTTGGTTTAAATTAACCAATATATATTAGCCAGCAATAAATTGTACTGAACTATGCCATTACAGCAAATAAAGTAAATGGTCACATGAACACTTTAATGCTGTAACGCTAAAAGTTATCAACCAGTAGCTTTAAATTACATCACACTGCAACTGCTCATTATCACCCAGCGAACAAGAGCAAATTATATCATCAACCTAACTATATTATTCTTGTTCTGTTTCCCAGTCTAAGCATTGCTAGTGTGATCTCTATAATTGATCCAGTTGTGGTGAGAAAGCTACTGTATAACTTATAATCTCAACAGTACTGGCAGACAGTGACTCAATCCAAATTACATCTTGCAGATCATAGAAAGCTTTAATAAAAAAACTTGTGCAAATGAACATCAGATCAAATCATTGTATGTTTATCTACAGCGATTACATGTGCTCAGAACAGAAACTAAAGACACACTGAAAAGAGGTTGATACATACTTGCCAACTGTCCCGAATGTCTGTGGACATTCCCGGGATTTAGACCCCGTTTCCTGATCTAATCATTTCCCGGGAGATGCCCAGAGAAATTAGTTTTTTTCCGATTTTTGCCGCCGGCCGCTAGAGGTCCGCGGCCGGCAGAGACAATGTCTCCGCCGGCCGCCATTTTCAAGGAGACCATAGGCTGGCTAGATGGCTACACTAGAGATTGAGCTCTGCCCCGCTCCGCCCCGCTGCCAGTCTGTGTGACCTGTTATGGAAAGGGGCAGGGGATGGGCGGCGCCGCAGCTCAATCTCTACTGTAACCATGCGGCTCCGCTCGACCAACCTTGGAGCCATATAGTCTGGATGTCATGGGGGGGCCAGTCTGGATGTCACGGGGGGGCGGTCTGGATGTCACAGGGGGGGCCGGTCTGGAAGTCACTGAGGGGGGCCGGTCTGGATGTCAAAGGGGGCTGGTCTGGATGTCACAGCGGGGAGCTGGTCTGGATGTCACAGGGGGGGCTGGTCTGGATGTCACAGGGGGGCTGAGCTGGATGTCACGGGGGGGCCAGTCTGGATGTCACAGGGGGGCTGTATAGTCTGGATGTCACAGGGGGGCCAGTCTGGATGTCACAGGGGGGGCTGGTCTGGATGTCACAGGGGGGCTGTATAGTCTGGATGTCACGGGGGGCTGTATAGTCTGGATGTCACGGGGGGGCCGTATAGTCTGGATGTCACGAGGGGCATATAGTCTGGATGTCACGGGGGGCCGTATAGTCTGGATGTCACAGGGGGGGCCGTATAGTCTGGATGTCCCAGGGGGGCTGTATAGTCTGGATGTCACGGGGGAGGGGCCATATAGTCTGGATGTCACAGGGGGGGCCAGTCTGGATGTCACAGGGGGGCCGTATAGTCTGGATGTCACAGGGGGGGCGTATAGTCTGGATGTGACGGGGGGCCGCATAGTCTGGATGTCATGGGGGGAGGGCCGTATAGTCTGGATGTCACAGGGGGGGCCAGTCTGGATATCACAGGGGGGCCGTATAGTCTGGATGTCACAGGGGTGGCCAGTCTGGATGTCACAGGGGGGCGTATAGTCTGGATGTCACGGGGGGGCGTATAGTCTGGATGTTACGGGGGGCCGCATAGTCTGGATGTTACGGGGGGCCGCATAGTCTGGATGTCACGGGGGGCCATATAGTCTGGATGTCACAGGGGCTGTATAGTCTGGATGTCACAAGGGGGCCGTATAGTCTGGATGTCACAGGGGGGGCCGCATAGTCTGGATGTCACGGGGGGAATAGTCTGGATGTCACAGGGGGGGCTGTATAGTCTAGATGTCACGGGGGGCCGTATAGTCTGGATGTCACAGGGGGGCCGCATAGTCTGGATGTCACGGGGGTATAGTCTGGATGTCACGGGGGGGCTGTATAGTCTGGATGTCACAGGGGGGCCGTATAGTCTGGATGTCACGGGGGGCCGCATAGTCTGGATGTCACAGGAGGGCCGTATAGTCTGGATGTCACGGGGGGCCGTATAGTCTGGATGTCACGGGGGGCCGTATAGTCTGGATGTCACGGGGAGGGGCCGTATAGTCTGGATGTCACGGGGGGGCCAGTCTGGATGTCACAGGGGGGCCGTATAGTCTGGATGTCACAGGGGGGCACCAGATGTAAGGAGGACTGATGGGGACACAGATGTAAAGAGGACTCTGCTGATGGGGACACAGATGTAAGGAGGACTGATGGAGACACAGATCTAAGGAGGACTGATGGGGACACAGATGTAAGGAGGACTGATGGGGACACAGATGTAAGGAGGACTCTGCTGATGGGGACAAAGATGTGAGGAAGGCTCCACTGGGGACACCGTGGCAGGTGACACGCTCAAGGCTCCTACTGATTCTGCATTATGGTGAGTTGAATGATTTCATTTTATATTACAATGTAATAATAGAAATAATGCGCTTCAATCACCCTGACACCATAACAATCATGGTGCCGGGATGACTGAAGCGCTAACACCAGGTGTTTGGAGTATATTTATATTTATTGATTGTTAAACTCTGGAATACACATTTCTATTGTGGTGTAGGATCTGGGGCTGCTGTCCCTCCATCCCTGTCCCCCCCTCCCTGTCCCCCCCTTCCCCCTTTTCCTCTCCATCCCTCATTCATCTCAGACTCTAACCACACCCAATTTGAGCCAGGCCCATTTGAGCCACACCCACTTCCCCACGTAAACCACACCCATTTGTCGGCGCAGCGCGCTTTGCGCGCCGCATTTTTTGTTTCAACTATGTCACGCCCACAAATGCATGCCCCGCCCCTAATTATAATGTGACTCCGCCTACAGCCAAAAAAGTGTCCCTAAAAATATTTTTACAATGTTGGCAACTATGGGTGATACTAGCTATACAGAGCATCTCCTAGCTATGGAGTGAGGAAGGGACACAATTATTTAAAGGCACACAAACAACAATGCATGTCTAACATGATAATGCTGCAAAAACTATTTATGTGACCTAACAACATCAAATTATATCACACCACAAATCCTAGATGACAGAGCAGCTCACCCCAAATCTCCTTATGTACAACCCCCTCATAATTATCCACCACTAATACTGCCCATCTACAGCCCACTTTTGTTCAGCTACTAACAGCTGTCTTATGTATAGCCCCTATAAGCCACCCTTAATATAAAGCCTAGTCATTCAGCCACTTATTTACAGTCACTACCAGCTTTTTTCATGTGAACCAGTGTAAACATTTTAATTACATCTGTCATCTGTGTAGAATCCCCCCTTACATTACTGGAATGTGTAAAGGCCACTGAAGAAGCACAATGTCAGTGTGAAATGTGTCATCTCCATCCTCGTCCATTACATGTTCAATAAATCTGTTGGAATGGCAATGGTGTGCAGCCAATTTATTTTCCTTTGATCCCATGTTTACGGACGCGAGCTGGAGCTAGCACCCAGTCCAACCAGCCTTTTGGATTACAATACCCACCTGGAGCAGTGGCTTGTTTTTGGTTTTGTTTCGTTTTCATTTTGTTATGTTAGTGGTCAGTGCAAGTGGCTCTGATTCACCTGTGATCAGTGTAGAATTTCCTGTTACAGGGAACATTTGAACTGACCATTAATGTATCAAAGGGATTCTACAATGACAACTAATGCACCTGAAACAAATACTGCTGATACATTTGTGGTCCTCTCTGGCCACCAGTCCTTAGGACTGCACTAATTTTGAATTGCTGAGTTGGGAGTCTCGTCTCCTGGAAAGACAGGATTCTGTCTGGCAAAAAAAAGGATCCTTTTTCCAGACTTGGGTCACAATTAATTACTTCAGGTTTTCTGTGTAGGTTATATGGGTATCTCTTTCAAGTAGATCTCACATTTTTTTGTAATTTATAAGAGGCCTTCTGCTGATGCAATGGAGTTACTATCAATTAATCTCAAGTTGGGTCATAACTACCAGAAGATTAAAAAAAAATTACTGTCTGAACATTATATTAATAAGGACTCTGTGATTCAGGGAAGGGACCCCTTTGCGGATATTTTTATATACCCTGCAGTCTCCCCAGGATACATTTTATGGCTGGCGTATGACACCATTTATGCTCTCTTTGGGGGTGGCTTCTGATGAAGCAGGTTCCTAATATCTGCCAAATGTCCCAAGAATCTACCACCCTCCATTCTAATGTCGCGTACACACGATCCCACATTCCGACAACAAAATACCAGTTTTTTTTTCTGACGGATGTTGGCTCAAACTTGTCTTGCATACACACGCGGTCACACAAATCTTGACGGAAATTCTGAATGTCAAGAACGCGGTGAGGTACAACACGTATGACGAGCCGAGAAAAATGAAGTTCAATAGCCACTGCGGCTCTTCTGCTTGATTCCGAGCATGCGTGGAACTTTGTACGTCAGAATTGTGTACACACAATCGGAATTTACAACAATGGATTTTGTTGTCGGAAAATTTGAGATCCAGATCTCAAATTTTGTTTGTCGGAAATTCCGATGGAAAATGTCTGATGGAGCCTACACACGGTCGGAATTTCCGACAACAAGCTCCCATCGAACATTTCCCATCAGAAAATCCGACCGTGTGTATGCGGCATTAGAATATTATTCTTACCATTATGCATATTGTAGTAGTGGTTGGGAAAGGATAGCTCATATGCGATATGTATGTGTAAATGTATCTGTTAGGGGAACTTGTTTTTTTAGACTTTATCGCTCTCGTTTTTATGACATGTACGATAATAAATAAAACAGAGGAACCCTTGAAATAACTTTCCAATCTTAGGGAACCCCTGCTAAAAATGACTATATCTACAACTCATGATACATTAGTGTGATGGTCATTGGGAAGAATTTTCCTTACACTTGTGGTCATTGGGAAGAATTACCCCCTGACAGATAGCTAAAACGATCATTGGTGTCAGTGGGAACTTATCTGAGAGGCAAACATTGCTTATTGCTCAAGGATGAGAAACCCTGACTTATGTTATAAACATTTTGCTGCACTTTGCTAACACCCTCGAGTTGAAGGGGGCTCCGTTGAACCTAAAAATGGCCTCAATAAAGTGAATCATTAGGATTTCTGACCACAAAAATACATCACAAACCAAAACAGACAAAAGTGCATTGCTATTCTTTCGTCATATTTATTGCTGTATTTTGTGTTTTGCTTGCAGATATGCTTAAATACCCAATATTCAGTAAAGATTTGTTTGAATGGTTCAGAAAAACTAAATTATTTAAAATAGCTAATGCAATAAAAAAGAAAAGAATTCACTTAAACTGTATTTGAATGCTACTTGTTATTATAACCCATATATTTTTTAAATAGTTTACTTAGCAGTATATATCTTTTTTTTCTGCTGCAAATATTCTTTCTCCGCACTCGCATCTGTACTTTATGAATATGAGTTCAAGGTAATCCTAGCTGTCATAGTAGAGATACTAAGTCACTTCTCTCCCCCATCTATAAACATTTACATAAAGTAATGAAATATAATTATAGAGATAGGTATTGTCTTGCAGTGTGTTCCTCCTATTTTCTTCGCTTCCACTTATCATCCTTTCATCCTCCCTGAGCCCTAGTACCGCTTTACTATAAAGATGTCAGGCTCTTAATAACAGATTAACCCAAGCCAGGCAGGGGTGCCAGAAATTCTAGTGAGCACTGCTATGGAATGGCATTTGTAGGTGCGTATATATCCACTGTAGCAGAACACCTTTAAGGTGCTGATAAATTATGCCAGTCCAGACGCACATTTATGGTACCTGTCTCTGTATCTTTTCCCCCCCGCCAATGATATATAGGAACTCATGAATGGCAATATGAGATGGTACCAGTGATAGTTAGAACAGGCTCATGATACTCTCTCTGTGTCAAGGAAGGAGATATTAACATAGATTATTTATAATCGAGAGCACCATCAGACTTTTATAGCGTGCAAGTTTGTTTGCGGTTATGTGTGAAAAGGCGTACGGGTGTGTTTTTGAAAAGAAGGGGTTACACTTGTTGTGTGCACCCGTAGATGTTCGAAGAAGATAGGAAAAGACAGAAAATTAATGAGGGCGGGAGTCAGACGTAAGAGTCATAAAGAGCCAGAAAATTAATGAGCGCATAAAACGGAGAATTAATTGCACAACAAGGCGACGAGAGGGAGAGATAGACGGAGCTCTAGGAAGACCTGACAAAAGGAAATAGAAAAATAAAAGAGATTAACCGCTAATTCCATTTGCAGTTCCCTAATCCTTTACAAAGTGACAGTTTTTTTATTTCTTGCTGCTAGTAAAAAAAAAAAAAAAACTGATTGGAGAGTGCAGTTAAGCAGCATAGGAGGAACACATGAGAACAGACCATGACTGAGTCTTTATTGCTCTTGCATGGCTGACACAGGGTCCTGGGTTCAATTCCAACAGGGATACTGCCTGCATGAAGTTTATATATTCTAATTATCTCTGTGTGGGTTTTATCTAAGTTTTTTATTTCATAAAGTAAAAGACAGGTGGTGTGTTAATTCACCATAGTGTGTATGTGCTTGAACATGTGGTTATAAAACTGTGTTATGACATTGTAAGCTCCTATGGGCAGTGTTGCCAACCTACCAGATTGAAATTTACTGACACAACACCCAAAATTTACTGGCACAGCCAAGTTTTTACTGGTATTTCCAAAAGTTACAAAATGACAGTTTTAAGTGAAAATTTGAGTATTTAGGCTACAAATACAATATGCATTTAGCAATATGATTTAAGGTAGATAATAAGGCAAAAAACATATTTCTTATTTTATTTTCAATATAGTAAGTAAGTAGCTCAGGGCTCAGGAGGGCAAGAAATTAGAATGGACAGCGCACACACATAAAATTGACTCTCAGTGACACTGACAGCAGTGTGCAGCAGCACAGATGATGATGACATCTCACTGACACAACATGTCCCCTCTTGAGTCACAGTGACAGTCTCTCTCCAAGCCAACTGGTCCCTCCTGTCCTCTCCAGTCTAAATAGTACTGATGGTCCTGGTCCCACCCTGCCTTGCTCCCATACCACAGACCCGCACACGAGGCTTTGGCCGCTCTGCTTGGCTCCATTGCACCATGACATCACACGACACGCTCAGGCACCACCTCTGCCAGAGCTGCCCGATCACACTGTAGCAGGCACTCGGATGGTCTCAGCCGGCTCCAGACCAAGCCAAGCGTCACAGCCATATTTTTTACTGGCAACCTTTTACTTTTACTGGCATTTACTGGCAGGAGAAAATTGCCTGTTTTTTTACTGACTTCCAGTAAAAATACTGACGGTTGGCAACACTGCCTATGGGGCAGAGATTGATGTGAAAAGTAATAGTTTGTAAAATGCTGCAGATTATTTTGTCAAGTTTGTATTTGAGGAGATGATCAAAAATATACGTATTACAAATTTACATCAGCAATAATGAAAGGAGCTGTAAATACCTATTTCAATTGATGTGGAATAGCTAAAGGTGATAAGAAAACATATGCAAGTATGCATTGCCTATGCCCAACCTCACAGAACTACCCTGAAATATAACCAGTTTTGATTATTTCCCAATTACTCATTTATTTATTGTAGGTAAAATCACATTTATCCAAACCAAAAAGTATTTTAACACTGGCTATAGTTCTGCTTTAACACCTGGGTATATGTCAGCATTAGGTAGGTACTGCAGCAGGTCCCAGTGTTTGTTGGAGTTGTGTTTAGAGGAGGATATCAGTTTGCCTTTGACCTGTACTCTCTCCTAATATAGGTATGTTCAGAATTTAGACTAAGACTACTGTGCATAGCCACAGCCATAGGCGTCCTTAAGGGGGGGCTATTGAGGCTTGAGCCCCGAATGTGGGGCCAATAGCCCCGAGTGTCTAAGCGCAGTGGCCCCAGCTGCAAGATCTAGAGCGGCGCATTCCGATTCCCGTGCGTGCCGCCATCAGTGTTATATTACATACAGCCTGTACGAGCGCTTAGCTGGGCAGCGGGCGCTCCCTGATTGGCTGTGCAGGAGGAAGACATAAGGGTCTGTGATCGGCCCGGTCAGCCCCCCTCTCTGTCAGCAGTGCACCCCCCTCTCTGTCAGCCCACACCCTCTCTATCAGCGACCCCCCTCTCTCAGCACCCCCCACTGACACCCTGTCAGCACCCCCCCACTCTGTCAGCACTCCCCCTCTCTGTCAGCACCCCCCCTCTCTGTCAGCACCCCCCCTCTCTGTCAGCACCCCCCCTCTCTGTCAGCACCTCCCCTCTCTGTCAGCACCTCCCCTCTCTGTCAGCACTCCCCCTCTCTGTCAGCACCCCCCTCCTCTCTGTCAGCACCCCCCAATCTGTCAGCACCTCCCCTCTCTGTCAGCACCTCCCCTCTCTGTCAGCACCCCCCCTCTCTGTCAGCACTCCCCCTCTCTGTCAGCACCCCCCCTCTCTGTCAGCACTCCCCCTCTCTGTCAGCCCACCCCCCTGTCAGCACCCCCCCTCTGTCAGCACCACCCTCCCTCTGTCAGCACCCCCCCTCTGTCAGCACCTCCCCTCTCTGTCAGCACCACCCCCTCTCTGTCAGCCCACCCCCCCTGTCAGCCCCCCTCTCTGTCAGCAGTGCACCCCCCTCTCTGTCAGCACCACCCCCTCTCTGTCAGCATCCCCCTCTCTGTCAGCCCACCCCCCCTGTCAGCACCCCCCTCTGTCAGCACCTCCCCGTCAGCCCACACCCTATCAGCACCCCCCCACTCTGTCAGCACTCCCCCTCTCTGTCAGCCCCCCCCTCTCTGTCAGCACCCCTCCTCTCTGTCAGCACCACCCCCCCTCTGTCAGCACCACCCCCCCTGTCAGCACCCCCCCTCTGTCAGCACCACCCTCCCTCTGTCAGCACCACCCCCTCTCTGTCAGCCCACCCCCCCATCAGCCCCCCCCCTCTCTGTCAGCAGTGCACCCCCCTCTCTGTCAGCCCACACACTCTCTATCAGCGCTCCCCTCTCTCTCAGCGTCCCCCCTCTCTCAGCACCCCCCCGTCAGCCCACACCCTGTCAGCACCCCCCCTCTCTGTCAGCACCCCCCCTCTCTGTCAGCACCCCCCCTCTCTGTCAGCACTCCCCCTCTCTGTCAGCACTCCCCCTCTCTGTCAGCACTCCCCCTCTCTGTCAGCACCACCCCCTCTCTGTCAGCATCCCCCTCTCTGTCAGCACCCCCCTCTCTGTCAGCCCACACCCTCTCTATCAGCGTCCCCCCTCTCTCTCAGCGTCCCCCCTCTCTCTCAGCACCCCCCCTCCGTCAGCTCACACCCTCTCTGTCAGCCCACACCCTCTCTGTCAGCACCCCCTCTCTGTCAGCCCACACCCTCTCTCTCTGCGTCCCCCCTCTCTCTCTGCGTCCCCCCTCTCTCTCAGCGTCCCCCCTCTCTCTCAGCATCCCCCCTCTCTCTCAGCACCCCCCTCCGTCAGCACCACCACCTCTCTGTCAGCACCACCCCTTCTCTGTCAGCACCACCCCCTCTCTGTCAGCACCCCCCTCTCTGTCAGCCCACACCCTCTCTCTCAGCGTCCCCCCTCTCTCTCAGCGTCCCCCCTCTCTCTCAGCATCCCCCCTCTCTCTCAGCATCCCCCCTGTCAGCCCACACCCTCTCTGTCAGCACCCCCCCCCCTCTGCCAGCACCCTCCCTCTGTCAGCACCCCCTCTCTGTCAGCAGTGCACCCCCCCTCTGTCAACACCCCCCTCTGTCAGCACCCCCCTTTCTGTCAGCACCCCCCCCGCCTCTGTGTCAGCCACCCCCTCTCTCTCCTGCCTCCTCCCCCCTTTCACTCACCCCCCTTACCTCCTTCTCTCTCACCTCCCCTTTCTCACCTCCCTTCCCCCACCTCTTTCCCCCCCTCAGGGGGTGGAGGCCCCATGATTCCCAACAGCGGCCCTGTGAGTGAGTGTACCAGTTCAAATGTGTCTTGCCGACAATGGAAGGAAAATGGCACTACAGAAGAGCAGCTTCGCTCCACCCCCAAACTCCGGCTTCCACACTTCCTGACTCTAAATGGCTCTCGGTAAAGCAGTCTAATGGGGGTCTTAAGGGGCAGGGGACACTGATGGGGGGAGGGGTCACTGATCTAATAGAGATCTCTAAGGGGGGTGCTGATGTAAGGGGACTCTGAGCTAATGTAGAGGGGGTGCTGACTGCTGGTGACCCATTAGATCAGCAGTCAGTGCGTGTCAGGTAGGTCAGTGTATGTCAGCCAGGTAGGTCAGTGTGGGTCAGGTAGGTCAGTGCGTGTCAGGTAGGTAACACCCCCCCTCCATACAACCCCACTGCCCGCCACCCCATCATCCCCCCCGGTGCCGGGCTCTGACTTCGGGCTGAAGCCCCTGGTCTTTTTGCCACCTAGCAACGCCCCTGGCCACAGCCAAGACTACTGTGAATAGAAACAGCCAAGACTACTGTGCATAGAAACAGCCAAGACTACTGTGCATAGAAACAGACAAGACTACTGTGCATAGAAACAGACAAGACTACTGTGCATAGCCACAGCCAAGACTACTGTGCATAGAAACAGCCAAGACTACTGTGCATAGAAACAGACAAGACTACTGTGCATAGCCACAGCCAAGACTGCTGTCCATAGCCACAGCTAAGACTACTGTGCATAGTCATAGCCAAGACTACTGTGCATAGCCACAGCTAAGACTACTGTACATAGTCACAGCCAAGACTACTGTATATAGCCACAGCCAAGACTACTGTAAATAGCCACAGCCAGGACTACTGTGCATAGCCACAGCCAAGACTACTGTGCATAGCCACAGCCAGGACTACTGTGCATAGCCACAGCCAAGACTACTGTGCATAGCCACAGCCAGGACTACTGTGAATAGCCATAGCCAAGACTACTGTGCATAGTCACAGCCAAGACTACTGTGCATAGCCACAGCCAAGACTACTGTGCATAGCCACAGCCAGGACTACTGTGCATAGCCACAGCCAGGACTACTGTGCATAGCCACAGCCAAGACTACTGTGCATAGCCACAGCCAAGACTACTGTACATAGCTACAGCCAAGGCTACTGTGCATAGTCACAGCCAGGACTACTGTGCATAGCCACAGCCAGGACTACTGTGCATAGCCATACCCAAATTTACCAGGGCTAACTACCTAGAGTGGCCATCGATTTTCTCTTTTTACATTTTTTTCCTCTTGTGTTTAATAATAGATTTTGCTGAAATAAATATCAAATGCGAACCACAAGAAAACTTTAAGGGGCCATAGGCAGCAGAAATGTGGAAGCATCAAATTGTTGCTAAACCCGCAACAGTAAAATCATTCGGTATATGCAGTAAAGCATGCTTGTTATACTCACTGGAGAACCTAAGGGGTTAATCCTCCGCATTGTTTGATCCTGTGTTCTCTGTTCCTCCCCTTCTTCCAATTTCCCCAAACCATCTCCTGATAGAACAGAGGCTAGGGGACAAGCTGCACCAGCTCAGTTTGCATGTGATCAGCACAGGGCCAATCAGCACTGTCCAGACAGAGGGTCAGGGGTCCTGCAGCCTCATAGGACAGTCAGTGGAGAATGCGAACTCATCCTACAAGCTTTAACCAGACACTGATAGAAGTCACAAGACTCCATGTTCTGTGTGTACTGTGGGGAACCAGATATAGTGAATGCAGGGTCTTAGATTTGGTAACACTTTACATAAAGGAAATATAATTGTAGTGATCTCCAGCAGTCTTATGTTAGATGTCTTCAGTCTATCACTGTCATCTGAAGCCTGTCCTCAGTATCCAACAACTCCTATAACATGTTTGCAGCCTTTGATCATCTTTTGTGGAATGCTTACAGGCTCTGACAATCTTCTGTTGCATGTCTGTAGCATCACTGCTTTTGTAGCATTTTATATATTGAATATTACATATGGCCATTTTATGATGCCAGGGAGTGGACTTGAAGCCCCTATAAAAACTAATTTCACTATAACAGAAGAGATAATTGGCCAAATGATCAGACGAGGGTTGCAGTTTACTAAATCCATGCAAAGTTAAAAGCAATATTGCAAAAAAAGTTAAGAATAACATGCATACATTGCAGAATAATACACAACAGTTTATGAAAGCTGCATAAACATGGACTCTTCATGGCAATTTCTCTGTGACTTTTATCAGGGTAACATGTGGCTGCATAGCATCTTGCCAAGACTCTATAACAAAAGAGAGTCTAACTGAGCATCACTTGGTAAAACAGTTCAGAACACAAACGGCTTCTTGCAATTATCCTTATAAACAACATCCCTCTCAATGAAATACAGTGTACCTCAGGTAACACAGGTTGAACAACTGGAGGGATCCAAGACCCAAAGACAAAGTGACACCTTATTGGAACTGGAGTACTCTGGAAACATTTAGAAGAGATGCTCCCACAGTAGCTGGGTCTTCCAAAGTGGCTGTGTGCCAATATTGGCCTGACTGGCTGCCTGCACGCCAGTTCTGACAGTGGAGGGCCTCTCACCTGGCTGTACATCACTTGCCCAGCTACCTCTGCCTCAGCAGATGTGGCCTTTCAAACCAACTGAGGGAGGGAAACCAAGAAACGTATCTTCTCTGAGTGTGTCCAGGAACTCAAGGAGTTTAAGGAAATGGAATGGACTACACCTGCATCTGAGCATGGTGAATAAATGGTCTTTCTACTACATGATCACCACTGGAATAGGGCATATGACAATTTTTTCCTACATATTCAAGTTAGATGAACATTTGCCGTATATGCATGGTTACTTGAATGTTGAAAAAGCTCAGGCAGTCAAAAGTTGCCAGCTTTGCCCATCTTAGAGTGGAATCCATCTTAGTAAACATGATCATTCTAATGACACACCTCATCATATATACTGTAAAACTACTGATCTGCACTGCAAACTCTTGGAAACAGAACAGTTGCACAGACTGATTGACAACAAGCTACAATCCTGACCAAAACAGCCTGAAACCCCCACCTTATCTGGCTGTGTTTATGGGGAAATTGCATACAAGTCAAATTAAGGTAAATTGTGTGGGCTTTCTGAATTTAGGATCGGAACAATAGCTCTGGGATTGCAATAACATTTCTCTGAATGATGTGTTGCCTAGATTAGCTTTTCAAAATAGCCTGAAAGAAAGACATTATGAATATCGGCAGGAGAACACCTAATGGTTTTTAGTAGTCAAAGCATTTTTCTTCTGCACAGCTCATTTTTACATTACTTGTGAGGACAATATG
This sequence comes from Aquarana catesbeiana, assembly GCF_042186555.1. Classification (NCBI taxonomy): domain Eukaryota; kingdom Metazoa; phylum Chordata; class Amphibia; order Anura; family Ranidae; genus Aquarana; species Aquarana catesbeiana. The sequence continues at coordinate 124,016,942 of NC_133327.1, forward strand.
TGAAAACTTACACGTATAAAATAAAATGTGTCTATAGATATTCATTACCTTTTCTAACTTGATAAAAATAATAATGATAGCTTTCTTAATTGACTATAGTCATTACTCATTATAGCTAACAAAAGAAACAGGTGTTATACATACTGTGTAATAGACCAAAATATAGTATAAACTGTTACAATCTGACTGCAAACTATCCTTTAGATCGACTAATAACTACCTGATTAAATACAATTGGATGAATTGTTTTAGGTAGGCTTTCGTATCACATACATTTGGTAAATCTAAAGGAGACTGTACAGAGATTGTACAATCAGATTGCAATATGTACACCCAAATTGTACACACGCTGCGCTTATCAAAATAAAAATGTAAGAAATTTCCACTAAAATATTAATAAAGTGATATTGTACTTAACATGCAAAATATACAAAATCTATTAATACTATACATTAATGTGCAATAAACTTCAATGAATGAATAAATAGGTAAAAGTGCTCCAATTAGTGCTCCAGAAAGCCTGCAGTCAGCGGAAGCCTCCCATGGAAGCGGAGTTTTTTCATGTTTTTCCGTTGCTTAGTTTTTCCTCGGTCCATTGGACGCTGTGATAAAAGATGAATGGACACTGTGGGACACTTTTTTTTTTAATAAAGGACTTGTCCCAAACTGTCTCCTGTAATTTTTACCATTTTGACACTTTTTTTGGTGAATGAGTAGGGATACAATGTACCCGGTACCCAATCACATGGGAGAGGTGGGATCTGGGGGTCCCCTTGTTAAAGGGGGCTTCCAGATTCCGATAAGACCCCTCCTGCAGATCCCCACAACCACCGGGCAAGGGTGGGGGAGGGGCCAGGACGGTGGAAGAAACAGTCTCATGCTTGTTTGAGCAAACCACTGACACACACAAGATTTGAAACCACTCGGGAGAGGATTTTGTTCTTAATGTTTTTTTATAGTTTGGTGCACTGGAAGCACCAATTAAATGTGAGTACCCTAATGTTATTTTGTCTAAATAAATGTACAAACAAAACGATAATGCACTTTCCAGCCTCTTTCCTATTTTTAACATTGAGGATTTCTTCTCTGGATTTTACCGTGGGATCCTGCTGAATATATCTGTACTCGGAGCCCAGGAGGGGCTCAAAAGATTATGTGGACCAAACTTAGTTGTGCGGTCACACAGCTTGAGGTGAGCGAATTTACACTGGGGGGAGCACGTGTGTAAAGTCACCCTCGTATGAATCAGGATTTTTTCATCACAAGAGTAACTTTATGGAATATTATTGCACATATGAACTTTAATATTTGTAGATTTGAAGATTTCGGAGGACAAAGTTATTTTATGGACACTTGCTACCAACGCAAAGATTTTTTTCACTGTGAACCTACTTGTTGCTTGTTAATATATTATGGATTATTGATGTTATTGCACTAGTATCGTTGTATCAATAAGGATATTATCGTACAGCGCTGCATATTCTTTATTATTTTTATATTTGGTTTCACACAGCATGGGGATTGTGATTGATGCATAGCAGCTGTGAATTGACACATTTTACTCTTTCTTGTATTTACTACACCTGATGTTATTTGCAGCTAGGGGTATTTTAGTGTAGCTCGCAGGATTCTTATACATTTACAAGGGTTGTGGGGATGCGGTCCTTGTCCCCATCAACATGGGGACAAGGTGCTTTGGGGGGGCCATTTTTTTTATTTTGGCGTAGGGTTCCGCTTAAAATCCATACCAGACCTGAAGGGCCTGGTATGGATTTTGGGCAGACCCACCACACAATCTTTTTTTTAAATTTTGGTTCGGGGTTGCCCTTAATATTCATACCAGACCCAAAGGACCTGGTAATGGACTGGGAGGGGGGACCCATGCCATTTCTTTCAATGATTTTTATGTATATTGCCGGGACCCGACAATACATTACAGCCGTGAGCAGTTTTAAATGAAATTTTTCTTTTAGAAATATAATTTTGCTGTGGTACTGTTCTAAACACGGGAAAGTGGGGCTACTTTGCAGGCATACTAAGGACACCTCCCAAGTACGATATTTAAAGGAATATTTAATTTGTATTGTTTCACTTTAAAACTAATTCAAAACTAGTAGATCAATTTTAACCAACACCATTTATTAATATCCTCTCTGATTCTTCTATTGTATTTACAATAAATCTGCAACTTTTTTAAACCAATTTTCTTATTTTTATAATATATATTCTTTTTTATATTTTTTGTATACCATTCATTTTTTTCTATTTGATACTATTCTCTTAAGCTATTATGGACGGTATGGGTATATCCTATTTACTCATTCTATTATCACAATAATTTTCAGTATTGATATGTATGGGACGATATATTCTAATTAGTTTAGGATTCATTACACATCTAGGTCTATCAATGCTTTATTGTAGTTGTGACCTCATCCTAAGATTTGCATTGGTTTAAGGGACAGTTTGTTAGTGTGAGTGTGAGCGGCGCTGAGGCTGTTAAGCATCAAAACTCCTCCCCGTATGCTAATTGATTAGCAGGATTTAAAAGCCATCTCCATAGTGACCGAGTACGCTTCCTGAAGACGTGTTTAACGAAACGTACGCCAAGGCGGTACTTGGTCACACGATTACATCATTTCCGGTCCTCCTGGTTGTTCATCTGTCGTAGGTGGAACGCACGCTGCTGTTGCCAGTACTCAATGCGGGACATCCATGGACACGCTACGCTTTCCAGCCTCAGTGCCGGGCGATGGTACCATCAATGTAAGCAGCCACTTGGCTTTGTTTGTTTTTAACTTTTTAAAATAAACGGGATTACACTATTTTGGTTCCTTCTACATTTGTTTCATATCCCATTCGTGAGGTTCTTATGGTGTGAGGACAGGAGTCCAATCTACAGATTTCTCCATTGCAGCAAGCAATATCTTGCTAAAGCCTATTTGACCTTTTTTTCATTAATCAGGTCAATTACATCTGGTAAGCTGACACCCTTTTCATGAGCACTTTTTGGGTGATATCCCTAGGCGGTGAAGGGGTTCCACTGTTCGTTTGAAAGATCCAGGCACAAGATTCATTTTCACATATGAACTTTTATGGATTCACATTATATGTGTGTTTTTCACGATATGTTACATGGTACACTATGGGACACATATGATCACGATGTTATTGCAATTTGTGAATTGAAGCACATTGTTTGTATAATTACTGGTTAATATTACTATTGGATTATTTAGGCACAATACTCATTACACAGCATTGGTGTTTTGGTTCCATTTATGCAGGCTGGTGTGCAGTGATTTTTCATGTTTTTTCAATTACCTAATTTTTTATATTAATTTTGCAATTTCACTCATATTATTTTTATAGCATTATTTTGTCACTTTATTATTAGCGCTCCCCACCAATCTTATTTTCCACATGTGCACTAGCGATATATCACTTTGTTTGAGATTAGCTGCTATTTATTTTTTTAATTCATCATTTTTGATATCTTATTTAGGCGTGGGACTCAATATTGTTTTCATTGTTTCACTTTAAGCATTAATAAAATCACTGCTCCCGAAAAAACATCAGTTTTTAAACCTTTTTTTTGTGCATTAATACATGTCCCCTGGGGCAGGACCCAGGTCCCCAAACATTTTTTATGGCAATAACTTGCATATAAGCCTTTAAAATGAGCACTTTTGATTTTTCATGTTAGTGTCCCATAGACTTTCAAATTTGTTCGAGTCGAACTTACATTCAGCTTGAACATTGGGCTCACCCCTAGTGTTCAGCCTCAATGCATGAGGCTTCAGCATTAAAATGTGGCTGGGGGGCACAGACGCATCCTCCAGCCCTGCTGCTGGCAGCCTGTGAAACTCTGTGAGAGTCTGACAGCTGCTGCGGCTGGATGGGGCTGGGCAGTGAACCAAGCTGTATGTACGTTTAGGACAGTATGTGCCCAGGAAGAGTCTGCCCAGCTCCATCAAGCTTCACTAGCTCTCAGCTTCTCATTGAGTTTGACATGCTGTCAATAACGGGGCTGGACAGTGCGGCTCTATAATTAGGCAAATTAGGCGGTCGCCTAAGGCCTCGCCCTCACAGGGGCCTCGTGGCCACCTAATTTGCCTATTGCAGTGTTTAACAGTGGTGGTTTCCCAGTCTGTTATGTCGCAGTCACCAGCTCTGTGGCGATCTACCCATCAATCACAGACAGCTGACGGGTAGATCGAGTATCGGCCGACATGCAGAGTAGCGTGGGAAGCGGCTGTAATAAGTCCTTACTGTCCTCTCTCATGTCCTGCTCCTCCCTCCCCTCCTCTCGTCCATCCCAGGTGATGTCACAAGCATACAACGAGAGGAGAGGAGGGGAGGGGCCGCCGCGGAGCAGCACGACATGAGAGAGGACAGTAAGGACTTATTATAATACAGCAGCTTCCCACGCTACTCTGCATTTAAAGGAAACTGAAAAGAAAGTGTGCCCTGCTGTGCCGAGTACTCTGATGTGCACCGTACCCTGTGCCCAGTACCCTGATGTGCCCTTTACCCTGTGCCCTGCCATGTCAGTACCCTGTGCCCAGTACCCTGATGTGCTCTGCTGTACCCAGTGCCACATAACCTTTGCCCGTACCCTGATGTGCCCTGCTGTGACCCAAACCCTTATGTGACCAATACCCTGCACCCTGCTGTGCCTTTACCCTGCTGTGCCCCATACCCTGTGCCCAAACCCTGATGTGCCCTGCTGTGCCCCATTCCCTGATGTGCCCCATACCCTGCGCCCTGCTGTGCCCGTACCCTGATGTGCCCTGCTATGCCCCATACCCTGTGCCCTGCTGTGCCCAGTACCCTGATGTGCCCCATACTCTGTGCCCTGCTGTGCCCCGTACCCTATGCCCTGCTGTGACCCATACCCTGTGCCCTGCTGTGCCCCGTACCCTGTGCCCTTTTCCTGATGTGCCCCATGCCCTGCTGTGCCCCATGCCCTGTGCTCTGCTGTGCCCAGTGCCTCATACCCTGTGCCCGTACCCTGATGTGCCCTGATGTGACTAATACCCTACACCCTGCTGTGCCCATACACTGCTCTGCCCCATACCCTGTGCCCAAACCCCAATGTGCCCTGCTGTGCCCCATACCCTGCACCCTGCTGTGCCCCATACCCTGTACCCATGCCCTGCTGTGCCCCGTACCCTGCTGTGCCCCGTACCCTGTGCCCGTGTCCTGATGTGCCCCATACCCTGTGCCCTGTATCCTGATGTGCCCTGTACCCTACTGTGCCGTGTACCATGTACCCTGATGTGCCCTGTACCCTGCTGCACCATGTACCCTGCTGTGCTCTGTACCATGCTGTGTGCCCTGTACCCTGCTGTGCACCCCATGCCCTGCTGTGTGCCTTGTGATAAGCCTTGCTGTGTACCCCATGTTATGCTGCTTGCCCCATAGTGTGCCCCATGCCCAGCCGTGAGCCCCTTAAAGTGCCCCATGTTCTGCTTTGAGCCCCATGATGTACCTCATGTTTTGCTGTGAGCCCTGTGATGTGTTGCATGCCCTGCTGTGTGTCCTATGCCCTGCTGTGTGTCCTATGCCCTGCTGTGTGTCCTATGCCCTGCTGTGAGACCCATGATGTGCCCCATGTTCTGCTGTGTGCCCCATGATGTTCTCAAGGTTCTGCTATATGCCCCATGATGTGCCCCATGTTCTGCTGTGTGCCCCATGATGTGCTCCATGTTCTGCTGTGCCCCATGATGTGCCCAAGGTTCTGCTGTGTGCCCCCATGATGTGGCCAGTGTTCTGCTGTGTGCCCCATGATGTTCTCAAGGCTCTGCTGTGTGCCCCATGATGTACACCATGTTCTGCTGTGTGCCCCATGATGTGCCCCATGTTCTGCTGTGTGCCCCATGATGTGCCCAAGGTTCTGCTGTGTGCCCTATGATGTGCCCAATGTTCTGTTGTGTGCCCCATGATGTGCCCCATGTTCTGCTATGTGCCCCATGATGTGCCCAATGTTCTGCTGTGTGCCTCATGTTCTACTGTGTGCCCCATAATGTTCCCTGCTGCCCCCCCCCCCCGTATTGTCTCCTGACCTCCTGTGCTCTGCCCTGCTGTCCCCTGTACACTGCTTATCTCAAGTTAAATCCAGAACTGAGCATCTGTGGAAAAAAAAAAGCACAAGTTTCACATAAAATAGGTAAGTTCTAAGATGTGTTTCTATTATTTAAAGAGGTTGTAAACCCTCATGTTTTTTCACCTTAATGCATCCAATGCATTAGTGTGAAAAAACTTCTGTCACTCAGCAGCCCCCCCATTTTACTCACCTGAGCCCGTTCGTCCCCACGCCGGAGATGCACTCTACCTCTCTGCCCGGGGTTCTCGGCTCTTGATTGGATAGATTGATAGCAGCGCAACCATTGGCTCCCACTGCTGTCAATCAAATCCAATGACCCGGGGAGCCGGGCTGAGTCCAGCATTCTGTGTCTATGGATGCAAATACTGAACACGGGAGCGCGCCCGCAAGGTAACCTCCCCGGGAGCGTTTCTTCTAGGTGGTTTCCCAATGTGGGGAGGAGCTGCGAACGCTGTTGGGGGACCCCAGCAGAGGATGTTCAGGGCCACTCTGTTTAAAACGAACTGCACAGTGGAGGTAAGTATATGTTTGTTATTTTATTTTTTTAAAACAAGGGTTTACAACCCCTTTAATGCTATTTTTTAAAATGTTTTTATATCACAGCTCGCTGATCATGTCAGTGTTCTGTGAGCTGTAGATCTGAATACTACAGGTTACAGCACACCTAAATTGTTAGCCCCACTCCTGAACCCCAAATGATTGCCTTACCCATACCCCAGTTAATTTTTAGTATTTTTCCCATTATGGGCGTGAGTGGGGCCTCATGTCTAAGTTTTGCCTAAGGCCTCTCAAAGCCTAGAGCCGCCTCTGCCTCTGCCCTCCAGTTGCAGGAAAATGCTAGAACCTCAGTGTTTGTGAGCCCTAATAATGCATTATGTTTGTCCTGTTTTATTTCTGATGTGAACAAATAGTTAACCCCCTTGTATTTGTAATACAAGCAGTCTAGATTTAGTCATATACAAGGAGGTTTGGCCCTTTCTTTATGAACAACTCAACTATCAAATGTTCCTCTGCATACCACACACGCTTCTGCATGTCAAAAACAGCATACAAACATATCAAAGCTATCTAAGGAGCTTTGTTCATGTGTCTTTTTTCTGACCTCACCTGTTACAGTGGCTCCAGGAGAATACTTTTGTACAGCAATGATGTCATCTTGATGCAGTATGTTATTACATTGGGAGTATTCGTGCATTTTAAAGCAGGAATTGCTGTAATTGTAATGCTATCAATATGGCCAAAGCAGTTCTGCCTCTAGAAGTTTTTGCAGATATCTCAACTTAAAACATTCAAAGGCAGTCTTACATTAAAACTCACAAAAGAACATGATCTGCCAGACAGTGAGTGATCTCTGGACATCTGTGTCCTTTCTGCGTCATTAAATATGTTTATTTCTCCCTCTACTGAGCTTTCGTTTATAAAAAAAAGGCAATTGCCTTTGGCTTTATCACCATCTTTTCTCTCACTTCATTTCCTACCCAGGGCTCTCCTGGGTGTCCTACCTCTCACATATCACTTCCGGGATTTTCAGCTTTTAATGCCCACCAGTTTCCTAATCATGTTTGCAACAAGGTGTTGCTTTCAACAGCTGTTTCTATGCTAATGGTGCAGCATTTTTTTTGTGGATGTATCTATGAAAGGACCACTTACTGGCCAAGTAAGGTCAGTGGACATAGTTACATTGTTTATTGGGTTTAAAAACAAAGTACCTCAAGTTCAAACTGTCACAACACCTGCAGAATTTGTCAGGAGGAAAATAAGGCTCCATTGACATCTGAGCAGAATGATTTTCAGGCATATTTTGTTTATCATCAGAAAATCAGATCTCTGCTTCCACTCATACGCAAACGATACCCAAATCTACTTTCGGATCACCGGACAAAAAGACTACCATCAGCAACTAGAGAAATGCCTCACTTCAATAGATAACTGGATGACCATTAGTTCCCTCAAACTCAACAGGTCAAAAACAGAACTTCTCTACCTGCACGCTAACCAAAATCCCAAAACCAAGACTCCATGGACACCCCCCGCCATCTTCGGACAAACCATTTCACCGAGCATCAAGGCAAGAAGTCTTAGAATTATCTTGGACCCAGAAATGACAATGGATGCGCAAATAGGATCAGTAGTTAGTGGATCGCACCATCTCCTCCGCAAGTTATGCAGACTCATCCCCTTCATCCCAGAAGATGACAAAGCAGCAGTAGTTGGAACAATCATTAATTCCCATCTCGATTACGCAAACTCACTCTACCTAGGATTACCCCAATATCAGCTTACGCGCCTACAGGCCATTCAAAACGCGGCGGCAAGACTAATAACAGGAAAAAAACCCTGGGAGCCCATCTCCCCATCCCTGAGGAGTCTACACTGGCTAACAGTAAAGAATCGGATCACTTTCAAGACGCTCTGCCTCACCCACAAATGTATACATGGAAACGCCCCTCAATACCTCCGTGAGAAAATAAAACATTACACACCGAATCGCAATCTGCGATCATCTAGCCAAAACCTCCTCCTCGTTCCCAAATACCGCTACAAAGCAAGGGGAGAACGAAGATTTGCAGTCCAGAGACCTCGGTTATGGAACTCTCTTCCGACTCACATCCGCATGGAAGAAAACCATCTGGCTTTCAGGAAAAAACTCAAGACCTACCTCTTCTAGTGAAGCTTGACAACACAACGCATCAGCGCCTTGAGGCGATTCAGTTCGCATTTGCAGAGCTTTACAAATCATTCATTCATTCATTCATTCATAAACATATGTTTTTTTGCTAATTTTTTGCTCATTTATGCTAGTGTATTTGGACCATTTTAAATGTGTATTCAAGCTTTGTGAATTTTTGTTTTAGCCAATGGAAAGGCAATGGTAAGCACTAGGGGGAGAACATACGCTTGTACAGGCTAAAAAATTTCTTAAAAGCACTCAATGTAATGTGCATTCCTTTTGAAGTATATGGAACCAAAAACATCCAATAGTGACTCAAAAATAGCTCATGTAGCTTTTGGAGCATCAGGCGTCGAGCAGATGTCTGAGCACTCATTTGTGAACAGCCACCATCGAAATACATCGAATTTTGGATGCTGAGCATTTTTGAGCTTTGAGCTACAAAACAGACAAGTGTGAATGGGGCCTAACTGCGCAAATCTTGATCCTTTTATTACCAGGTTAAAGTTACTTCCAAGTTTATTCAACTCAGTTTCCTGGATGATAATATTTTTATTTTAGGCTTTATTAATTTTATTTTTGCCTTGAGTATAGAACCTCATTTGATAAAACATTTAAAACCTTAAAGAGACACTGTATCCTTGCCCTTCCCCAGTGATACTCATTTTGCTAGCTCTTCCTGCCTCCATCACAGTCAGAGACAATACCTAGTGCTTCTAGATATAAGAAAGCATATGACTACCTTCCCTGTGACAGTACTTGGGTCTAGCAGCCAATAGTTATCTATAAGCACTTTCATATGATTAATGGAGAGATGTCACCACTCCCCTAAAGCTGAATGTCGGGCAGCATTGGCCAGTTCAATAGAAACCGTAGAAATATTCGGACCGTCTCTACTTCAGCGGGTTGGACAGAAGCTGGCTTTTGATGATGGGGCATGAGTGAAAAAGGTCTGCCAACCGGCACCCAACCAGCTCTCTCAGCCATTGACCTCCTGGTGGGAGGGCCATCATTTTGTCAGAACACAACAGCAGGGGAGATCGAAATTTTTTTCTCTGGTACAATATTTTTATTGAAATATAAAAAAAGATACAACTGTAATAATCCCGCCAGGGGATATGAGCAGAAGGCATAACATAATACAGCATTAGAATAGCATGGTATGAACTGTCAAACAACACTAACGCTCCGACCAGAGACTCGGGGGTCAACACAGGGTATCTGAACCATAGGGCTCAGGGTCTGGGTTGAGCAATCCACAAAATTTGGGAAAAATAAAAGGTAAACCAAACTCACAAGAATGAAAAAAAAAGGGGGAAAGAAAGAAAAAGGGGGGGTCAGATGATGAGGGAGAAAGCTAGAGGTGAGATCAGTCTCATAATAAGAAGATGGAAGAGAAGCAAAGAATGGGGGGGTTCCCCCAGGTCGGGAGGTGGAGGAGGTCAGAAGCCCAGGCTAGATGGGTACAAAGTTGGAAAAGCATAAGACCACCATGGGGCCCACATTTTAAGAAATTTAGTGTGAGAGTCATGGAGGATTTTCCAGGCCCCAGCTATTGCACGCTTAGCGGCAATGAATAAATAGGTGGCCAATTTCTGCTGATAGAAGAGGCCTGGGATTGGGCAGTGAAGCAGGGCAAATTTTGCTATCTTTGCAGGTAGGTACATGGAAGAGAGTGAACAGAAGTCCAAATACTCTCGAACAAAATTGTACTTGACAGGGGCAGGCCCAGCAAATTTGTAATTTGGCTCGTCTCTGACCACATCCCCCTAAACATATATCATTTTTAGATGGGTTTGATTTGGCAATGCGGGGGTGGGACCCAGTACCAGAGTAGCCACATGCAGTTTTTCTTTCATTCAGCCCTGCTGGGTTGAACAAAAAAAACTATTAGTGTGTACTAGGCGATAGTGTCTGACACTGGGAACTTACGTAATGCCAGTAGCAACAGAGGGCATTGGCAAGGTGAGTACCAGTGGATTGGGGGGAGGGAGAGTGCTTTTAAAAAAACACTGTCACTTCTCTCCGCATGGGCAAGATGGCGGTGACTCTTTAGCCACCTTTACTGTAAAGAAACCTATCTTAAACTGATGGAAAATCTGCTGTCTTCCATGGAAAACAGTTCTCCCTTTGTAAATTTATTGGGATAAAAAGTAAATCTGTCAAAACTTTATAGAATCCTTGCATATATATTAGCAACTATCTTTATAAATCATACACTCAAGTGAATATATATCACCCATAAAATACATATATACGATACATGATAAAATCAATATTTGTGAAATCAATGACATGCATAAAGTTCATATCAATAATGGTGATAATAGTGAAGCCCATGATATATAAAATTTCCCTTTAAAAAACACTATTTCTTCAACTTCATAAAATGAACGAAGAAGAGAGACTTTTTTTTTATTAGCGGGTAACCGGCGGTGCGGAAGAAGATGGTGGTGGCAGGAGAGACGGCTCTGGGAGAAGACAGCTCGGGGAAAAGATGGCGGTGGGAGAGACAGCGGCAGGAGAAGACGGCTCAGGGAAGAAGACAGCTCTGAGCTATTGTACAATAAATGTCATCTAAACCTACATAATAGTGACAAAATAATCAGCCCATATACCATAAAATACAAAACCAGTCCAATATAGAAAAAAAATTTGAAATAAATAAAATGAATAAGTGTATTTCTTCTGTGTAGGTGAAATTTCCAACGCCGTGCCTTCATAAAGTGCAATATGTTAGTTCCTTGTGAGAAAAATGCTTCACCCGAAGTGATAAATAAATCTGCTCACCAGATATCTCTGGCCACAAAGTGACCACCAGGCATAAAGTATGGAAAGCTTCCTCGGTAAGGAATTTTTTTCTGTATTGAACTGGTTTTATATTTTATGGTATATGTGCTGATTTTTTTGTCACACCTATGTAGGTTTAGATGACATTCATATGTATATATGGTTTAGGATATGGTTTTGCGCCCAATTTTTTAATATTTTTGCTATATTAGGTTCACTAATTTTTTGGTGCAGCATCACTATATTTTTAATATTGTTTATATTATCTGGCACCGTTTCTCATTCCTTTTATTCTATATTGTACAATTAATGACTTTTTTTTTTTACATTTCACTGCTTTTTTTTGGTGAATGGGTGGGGTACATTGTACACCATATCTATTCACATAGGGGAGCAAGATCTGGGGGCCCCTGTCAGGACTGGGCCTGGCCTCTCCTTCTCTGAGCTGGTCGCTCAGCTGTCGGCTAATTGCCAGCTCCTATCTCTCCACAGTGACTCACCTGTTGATGATCCTGCTCGTCAGCCCTGCCTACTTAAGCCGTCCAGTCCAGATGATCTTTGCCTTCACCTTGGTCACATCTCTAGAGACGCTCTCCTGTGTTCCTGTTATATACTTTCTTGGCTGACATTCCTTCTGGCTCCAGATCCTGCTTGCTGTTCTACTATGCTGTTCTCTGGCTCCAGATCCTGCTTGCTGTTCTACTACGCTATTCTCTGGCTCCCTGATGTTTTGGCTTGTCTGACTATGCATTCCGGTTCCTGAACTCTGGCTATGTTTTGACTATGTTTACACCGTTTACCTTTTTTATTATTATTAAACAAGTGTGATTTAACTGTACTTCTGTCTCAGTCTGATTCATGGTTTCTGACAACCCCCTTGTTAAAGGGGGCTTCCAGATTTTGATAAACCCCCTGCCCGCAGACCGACAACCACCTGCCAGGGTTGTCAGGAAGAGGCCTTTGTCCACATCAACATGGGGACAAGGTGCTTTGGGGGGGGACCCCACAGCACCCTCCCCATGCTGAGGGCATGTGGCCTGGTACGGTTCAGAAGGGGAGGGTGCTCGCTCGTCACCCCCCCCCATTCTGACCTCCAGACTACATGCTTTGATAAGGAAATTTTTAAAAGTGTGGTGTTGCGCTAATCCTTAAGGTATATAAAAATGTGGGAAAACATATAAATCAATAAATAAATAGTGTAATTGTGTTACACTTATGATAATGGTTCTAGTATATTACTAAACAAATCCATGATTCACCAACATAGACAACCTAGGTGCAAAAATAATCGTATACAATAAGATCAAATGGCAATACCTGGCTAGAAAATTAATAAAAATAGGTGTATATGGTGCAGCCGGGCATATTGCAAAAAAACGAGGATGAAACGTAACTTGTGCTCATGAACATAATATAAGTGACAGTTTGACTGGAACCTTGTGATATTCAACAAATAAAGTCCACAAATCCACGTGCATAAAAAGTGATCCACTGAAGGTTAATAAAGTCCAAATAGTGTGTATAAACAGTGATCCATTGAGAGTAAATTAAAGTGACTGATAACAGTTGTGATGTGTGTCCTTTCTTCATGCAACACAGCACGCAATGGTGGGCAGTGGCCCCTTACCTGAAGATAATGAGGTACTCGCTTTAGCCAATAATGGGCATGGCGACCCTTATCTAGCAAAACCACAGCATCAACCAATCGTGGGAGCGATACTAGTTAGATCCTATCCTGGCTTATCTCCTCTGGGGGCATCCGTCTCTCAAGTAGTATCCCGGGGTCACCAAGATAAAGACATCAAGAAGAGAGTCCCACAATGGTGTAGTAACGTTTGGCAAACCATACATTTTATTAAAACTAATCAGAGTACTCACATAAAAACAATGGCAATGTGTGGAGATCCGACGAGCGGCAAGCTCGTACCGCTAAGCACTATAGAGTGCCTGATCCGTCCCTACGCGTGACGTCACGACCCACGTGACTTTATCAGGGGATACAGGGAGGCACTGTGGATGTCCTTAAATAGCTCTCCCATGGGCTATAATGGGCAGCCATTTTCTTGAAGTCTCAAGGAAGTGCTACGGCGGCCATATTGCCAGAGGTGGATGGGCGCAGCGATGTTGAAAACAAGCCAATTAAAGCAGACAGGGCCGGGCGCCAGCCCTGACGGCCGTAGTAGACCTCACCAATCAGCACTGGCATCACTCTATACTGTCAGCAAAGGGGGAACGCTAATGCATCAGCAGGAATAACATTATACTGTGTGTCTGCGCGTGGAGCACTGTAACACACAGACAGATCTGAATCGGAGATGCATTTAGAGACTTTTAAACATAATTTTAAATGGAGAGGCCAGTTCATTCTCCACGATTGGATCTGGTATGGATTTTTTTTGGGGGGGGGGCACATCAATTTTTAAAAAAAATTGGTGTGAGGTTCCCCTTAACTCCATACCAGACCCTAAAGGGCCTGGTATGTACTGGGGGGGGGGGGGGGGTACAGCATTTTTTTCCTTGATTTTTGGAATTTCACACCATAATATTATTGAATAAGTACATACCAGTGCATGTATTTGAAGAGTTAAAATACAGAATAAACCAAACTGATGTGCATTGACTAATTATGCTGCTGAGTACAATGCACGTTTTCAGGAGGTATACTGTCAGTGGGATTTAAACTCATGGCTTAAACCTTTGAAGGTAGCAGGTCATACCACTACGCTACAGAGCTGAGCACATACCTACATAGAAAATACATTTATTAATGTTTGATCCTATACAATAATGTTTTGCATTTCAGGCATTGATATTATAGTAACAACCATGCTCATGCTGATGTGGCATTGGCTAATAGGTGTTCGCCTCTCTTCAGCATATGCTGCTGAGTCTAATGCAAGCTTTCAGTAGGTGATACCATCTGTGTGATTTTCAGCCGTTTGAGCAAAATTATATTTAGAACATACTTTTACTAGTGTTTGATGGTGGGACTACTTTATATTCTAGGTATAATAGTACTCAGCACAGTGACTTAGGCCCCTTTCACACTTCTGCGACCTGAAAGTCGTGCGATTTTGATGTGACATTAAGCAATGCCTGTGAAATCTTGAGGTCTATGGGCGCAGGAGTCACAGGGAAACTCACACAATTTTCCCGAGATTTTGCAACGGCAATTTTGTCGCAATTTCAGGGAATGCCTGTGTAAACTTGAGGTCTATGGACCTCAACTCACATCAAAGTCAGACCAAAGTAGCACAGGGACTAGTTTGAAGTCAGTGTGACTTGAAGTCGCACATATATGAATGTTACTCATTGAAAATCATCGGGTATGACTTGTCATGTGACTCTGATGTCCAAAGTCGCAGGAAAAGTCGCGTGTGAAAGTGTGAAAGGGGCCTCAGTCCGACCTTGTGGGCGATTTTAGAGACATCAGTGCACTTTCCTGCACAGATGTCTAGTGAAATCGCATAGGTCCCAACTGTCCCTGATTTGTAACAAAGTCCCTCGGTCCCTCTTTCCTCCTCATTTGTCCCTCATTTTGTTCTGGTCTATATAGTTGTCCGCAGCTCTTTAATCATGTGATCAGCTGTGTCCAGTGCGGCATATTAGTGCCACCTAATCAGTGCCCATATGTTCCGCCTCATCAGTGCCATCTCATCAATGCCCACCAGTTCTGCCTATCAGTGCCCATCAGTGCCGCCTCATCAGCGCACATCAGTGAAGACAAAAAATTACTTAGTTACAAAATTTACTGACAGAAAAAAAGTAAAAAAAAAGATTTTTCTAAATTTTTGGTCTTTTTTTTTTTGTAAAAAATAAAAAACCCAGAAGTTATCAAATACCACCAAAAGAAAGCTCTATTTTTGTGAAGAAAATGATGAAAAATTTGTTTGGGTACAGTGTAGCATGACCGCGCAATTGTCATTCAAAGTGTGATAGCACTGAAAGCTGAAAAATGGCTTGGGCAGGAAGGGGGTGTAAGTGCCTGGTAGGCAAGTGGTTAAATTGCACAGCTTTGCCGTGACTTGAAGCAATGCCTTTGTAATCTTGTGGTGTATGGACCTCAAATCGCATTAAAGTCAAACCAAGGTACTGTAGGGACAAATTTGCCCCACTTTCAGGATGCACAAGTGACAATAAGGCCAAATTCAAAGGTGTTATCCGTGAATCTCATTCACACTGCTGCGACCTGAAAGTTACGCTATTTTGCTGCCACTTTGCCGCTGCAACTTGGCCCCAACTTCTGGGAATGCCTGTGTAATATAGAAACCTATGTACATCAAGTCGCATGAAAGCCACACCAAAGTAGTACAGAGACTACTTTGAAGTTGGTGCGACTTGAAGTAGCACAGATATGAATGGATATCATTGAAGTCCAAATTTGCTGGAAAAGTCACCCAAGTGTGAAACAAGCGATATATATATATATATATATATAAATAAAATGAGCTATCATTTATATTTGCATAGTCCTTACTGATTTACATCAGCAGAACAAATGCAAGAAGTTAATTGCACATGGGCCAGAAGCAAATGTGTGGTGATGCCAAACAAATCAATGAACCCTACCCACACCAAATTTCACTACCACATCCACCCCCACATTGAGTGAGCACAAGTAAATATCCTAAACTTACCTGGCAAATGAGCAGCACCTCCTCTTTGCTAAAGAGGGACCTCGCCATGTCCACCTAGATGGAGATCCTGACCAGCACAGGAACTTTTGGGTGATTACAATGACTCATTTTGGGGTCAGAAGGTGAAACCACGCTCTTTTGATCACAGCTGTGAATATTTGATCGCAACCACAATTAGTATTTTTTACTTTTGTTCATTTACAAATCTGTATTTCTACATATAACAATATTTGAAGGCAAACTTAAAGGAGTGTGATAAGAAATGGGGTCCCTGGGATTGCAGCAGGTGAATTACAAAGACAAAGGTCCAGTTTGAGCCCTGGTTCACACTGACAGCTTGAGGAAATCGCGCAAGTTCAGCTGAACTCACACAATTTCATTACCGCGTGTCTGTCCCGACTGCGGGGGGAATTTCAGAGAAATCTGCACAGATGCCAATGGAAATCGCACCACGAAGTTGCCAAAAGGAGTACAGAAACTACTTTTGGAAATTGCAGCGCTGCACCGATAAGGATGGTGCAATTGCCGTTGATTTGGCATGCGATTTCACACCAAATCACACCAATGTGAACCAGGGCTGACACATACAGTGGGGACGGAAAGTATTCAGACCCCCTTAAATTTTTCACTCTTTGTTATATTGCTGCCATTTGCTAAAATCATTTAAGTTCATTTTTTTTCCTCATTAATGTACACACAGCACCCCATATTGACAGAAAAACACAGAATTGTTGACATTTTTGCAGATTTATTAAAAAAGAAAAACTGAAATATGACACGGTCCTAAGTATTCAGACCCTTTGCTGTGACACTCATATATTTAACTCAGGTGCTGTCCATTTCTTCTGATCATCCTTGAGATGGTTCTACACCTTCATTTGAGTCCAGCTGTGTTTCATTATACTGATTGGATTTGATTAGGAAAGCCACACACCTGTCTATATAAGACCTTACAGCTCACAGTGCATGTGAGAGCAAATGAGAATCATGAGGTCAAAGGAACTGCCCGAAGTGCTCAGAGACAGAATTGTGGCAAGGCACAGATCTGGCCAAGGTTACAAAAAAAATTCTGCTGCACTTAAGGTTCTTAAGAGCACAGTGGCCTCCATAATCCTTAAATAGAAGATGTTTGGGGCGACCAGAACCCTTCCTAGAGCTGGCCGTCCGGCCAAACTGAGCTATCGGGGGAGAAGAGCCTTGGTGAGAGAGGTAAAGAAGAACCCAAAGATCACTGTGGCTGAGCTCCAGAGATGCAGTCGGGAGATGGGAGGAAGTTGTAGAAAGTCAACCATCACTGCAGCCCTCCACCAGTCGGAACTTTATGGCAGAGTGGCCCGACGGAAGCCTCTCCTCAGTCCAAGACACATGAAAGCCCGCATGGAGTTTGCTAAAAAAACACCCAAAGGACTCTAAGATGGTGAGAAATAAGATTCTTTGATCTGATGAGACCAAGATAGAACTTTTTGGCCTTAATTCTAAGAGGTATGTGTGGAGAAAACCAGGCACTGCTCATCACCTGTCCAATACAGTCCCATCAGTGAAGCATGGTGGTGGCAGCATCATGCTATGGGGTGTTTTTCAGCTGCAGGGACAGGACGACTGGGTTCAATTGAGGGAAAGATGAATGTGGCCAAGTACAGGGATATCCTGGATGAAAACCTTCTCCAGAGTGCTCAGGACCTCAGACTGGGCCGAAGGTTTACCTTCCAACAAGACAATGACCCTAAGCACACAGCTCAAATAACGAAGGAGTGGCTTCACAATAACTCTGTGACTGTTCTTGAATGGCCCAGCCAGAGCCCTGACTTAAATCCATTTGAGCATCTCTGGAGAGACCTAAAAATGGCTGTCCACCAACGTTTACCATCCAACCTGACAGAACTGGAGAGGATCTGCAAGGAGGAATGGCAGAGAATCCCCAAATCCAGGTGTGAAAACTTGTTGCATCTTTCCCAAAAAGTCTCATGGCTGTATTAGATCAAAAGGGCGCTTCTACTAAATACTGAGCAAAAGGTCTGAATACTTAGGACCATCTGATATTTCAGTTTTTCTTTTTTAATAAATCTGCAAAAATGTCAACAATTCTGTGTTTATCTGTCAATATAGGGTGCTGTGTGTACGTTAATGAGGAAAAAAAATGAACTTAAATGATTTTAGCAAATGGCTGCAATATAACAATGAGTGAAAAATTTAAGGGGGTCTGAATACTTTCCGTCCCCACTGTACAACACTGCCTATCCACCAGCAGAATTCATTACCTGCGATTCTCCACAGCTGTTATATATAAAGACTCCACCTAAACACCTTTATCATTTACTTCCAGGTGTGCTGAAGAGATTAGGTTTTTTGGTGCACAATTATATATCTTATAATTTCTATGTGTATAAGTAAGATATTGCACTTCCGCAAAACCATCACCCCCAAATCTAATTAACAAGAAGAAAGAAAAGAGAACAAACAAGCTCAATAATGTACTTTTATTTTGCCAGCAGAAACAAAATTATGTACATTTACTAGCATAAAATAATAAATATTCTACAGGATAAATGGTGCTACATTTAGCAAAACAGTTAGCGATTGGGCGTTAAGGGGCCTGCTCATAGGAGCTTACAATCTAAAATTTTTCCAAACCTTAGACTGGACACAGCTTTACTTTCAGTGTATAACACATCACATCACATTTTTATATGCAAGATTATAGAAACATACTTAACAGTCATTATTCTTACAAAGCATTCCAACATAATATTAAAAAAGTCACATATTCAAACTATCATTCAAACACCCACCACCACCCCACAATCCACACACATACATTGGTGAACATGTTCTGCTGGAAGCTTCATTTCTGTGTACACGACTAACCAATGAGATCAAAGAGTAGAAGGTCAGCAGATGCTCCCAAACCATGAATGCTTGTTCAGACAGGACTACACACACATTGACAGCATGGCCACATAAACCCACTTTTGATGGAAAAAATGCACAAGAATTTCAGCAAACAGCCAGCCCTAGTTGGGCATTTGTCAATATGCACAATATCATTCCTTCTCCCCCCACAAAGCACAGCAACAAACCTGGCCACTTCTCAGGCCAAACAAACCCCCCTACTGCAGTCCTTTAATTTAAGGACCGCCGCACGACTATGTACGTCCAAACTTTGAACGGGGATATCGTTGTTATGGCAGCAGCAACTGCCATAACCCTGGTATCCCCGTTTTTGTGCAGCGGCCGGCTTTCAGATAAAATTTGTCCCTGTGGCGGATTCGCCGCGAGATCACTTTTATCGGTGGCGGGAGAGGGCCACCCCTCCCGCCGCGATCCGGTGCCCTCCGCCGCTTACCGGAGCCGTCGGTAGCGGCGGAGGCGATTGCGTCCTTCCCCGTGGTGTGTCTGGAGACGAGTGAGGCTAAGATGGTGCCCACTCATCTCCATGACACTGCTGGGCGGAAGCGACGTCAATACGTCACTTCCGTCCACACCTCTTAAAGGCATATTTTTTCAAATGTCATTTTTCTAAATGACTTTTTTTTTTTTTTTTTTTTTATTGCATTTTAGTGTAAATATGAGATCTGAGGTCTTTTTGACCCCAGATCTCATATTTAAGAGGTCCTGCCATGCTTTTTTCTATTACAAGGGATGTTTACATTCCTTGTAATAGGAATAAAAGTGACACCATTTTTTTTTTTAAACAGTGTAAAAATAAATAAAATATTGTAAAATAAATAATAAAAAAAAAAATTAAACCCCCCCCCGTCCCGACGAGCTCACGCGCAGAAGAGAACGCATACGCGAGTAGCGCACGCATATGAAAACGGTGGTCAAACCACACATGTGAGGTATCGCAGCGACCGGTAGATCGAGAGCAATAATTCTAGCCCTAGACCTCCTCTGTACCGCAAAATATGCAACCTGTAGAATTTTTTAAACGTCGCCTATGGAGATTTTTGAGGGTAAAAGTTTGACGCCATTCCACGAGCAGGCGCAATTTTCAAGCGTGACATGTTGGGTATCAATTTACTTGGAGTAACATTATATTTCACAATATAAAAAAAAATTGGGCTAACTTTACTGTTGTCTTATTTTTTTATTCAAAAAAGTGAATTTTTTCCAAAAAAAGTGCGCTTTTAAGACCGCTGCGCAAATACAGTGCAAAAAAAAGTATTGCAACAACCGCCATTTTATTCTCTAGGGTGTTAGAAGAAAAACCATATGTTTGGGGGTTCTAAGTAATTTTCTAGCAGAAAAACCTGTTTTAAACATGTAAACACCTAAAATCCAAAACGAGGCTGGTCCTTAAGTGGTTAAATAAGATAGGTTGTATTGTTAGCACACAGACACACGTCCAATAGAAGTACACGCCCACTAGTATCTTTCAATCTGTCTCTTCATGTATGTCTAAAGTGATTGCACCTGATGAGCAGGAACACATAATACTATTTGCAACTGTGTTAGCCCTTGGCTATGTGCATCAAATCTCCAACTAAAGGCCAAAGATCAAAGTCCATTTGCATGCACATAAATAAAGCAACATTTTTCTAAGCATATGTACCTGTGCAGTGTAAACCCTACAATTTTAAATGTCCTAGTCCCTGGGCATGATTAGTGCCTCTGTCTGGATGGGTTGGGTGGGCGGGGACCGGACATGTTTTACCCTGGCGCACAGTTATCCAGTGATGTCTCACAGCATTGTTTTTATTTTTTCTGTCATTATTGGCTATCTATGACTCTTCCCCCTTTTCTTTTCAGAGCAGCAGCTGCATTGTCATATCCCCTGATGAAGCCAATGTTTTGGCAAAACTAGTAGGGATTCACTGATTTGCCGCTGCAAAATATTACTACCTCACAATTTGATTTATGTATCACTGTATTACGCTCCCTCCAATTGTATGTTTTTTATGAACTTATCTCTCTTTTAACCTCCTGACATCCGGCCGTAGCCAAATGACGGCTTCAGCGCAGATGTCAATTCCCAGGAGGCCGTCATATGACGGCCTCCCCTTTCCTCGCTCCCCGTGCGCGCTCACGAGCGTGCAACGGGGAGATTCTGTGTTGGCCGTGACCCTTGGACACAGCCAATCACAGATCGATGTAAACGGCCAATCACAGCGGCCGTTTACAGCGCGATCGCTGCCTCCAATGAGAGATGATCTGAAATGTAAACAATTGAGATCATCTCTCATTCCCGGCTCTCTCTCCTCACACAGAGGCAGCGTGTGAGGAGAGAGAGATCTGTCAGCGATCTGTGAGTGTTTACTCTGCATTTTACTGTGCCTACAGTGCCCACAGTGCCCATCATTACAGTGCCCATCATTACAGTGCCCATCATTACAGTGCCCCATCAGTACAGTGCCCCATCAGTACAGTGCCAATTGGTGCCTACCTGTGCCAATCGGTGCCCACCTGTCTGCCCAGCGGTGATCAGTGTCCAGCTGCACCTCCGTACAATCAGTGCCCACCTGTGCCACCTCATCAGTGCCCATCTGTGCCACCTCATCAGTGCCCACCTGCGCCAGTCAGTGCCCATCTGTGCTGCCTCAGTGCACATCTGTGCAATCAGTGCACATCTGTGCCGCCTCATCAGTGCCCATCTGTGCTGCTCCATCTGTGCCGCCCCATCTGTGCCGCTCCATCTGTGCCGCCCCATCTGTGCCGCTCCATCTGTGCCGCCCCATCTGTGCCGTCCCATCAGTGCACATCTGTGCCATCTCAGTGCACATCTGTTCCACCTCATCAGTGCCCACCTGTGCCGCCTCATCAGTGCCCACCTGTGCCGCCCCATCAGTGCCCACCTGTGCCAACTCATCAGTGCCCACCAGTGCCACCTCATCAGTGCACATCTGCACATCTGTTCCACCTCATTAGTGCACATCTGTTCCACCTCATCAGTGCACATCTGTTCCACCTCATCAGTGCCCCTCTGTGCCACCTCAGTGCCCATCTGTGCTCATCAGTGCCGCTTCATCAGTGCCCATCAGTGCAGGCTTAGCAACCATGTCCAAAAGAAGCTTTTCCGCCGAGGAGGTGTACCAAATACTGTCCCAGGCCGACGAGAGCAACGGGGAGCTCTCTTTTTCGGATTCCCTTTCCGACTCTGATTCTGAGTCGGACATAAAGTATGAGCCAGTCCTCAGTAGTGGAACACTGTGTGACTCAGAGGAGGAAGAGATTCGGCCCGCCAAACGAAGGCGTTCTGGTGGGGAGGCAGTGGCATCTACCAGCACCGCAGTGCCATCCACCAGCACGGCAGTCCCATCCACCAGCACGGCAGTCCCATCCACCAGCACCACAGTCCCATCCACCAGCACCGCAGTGCCATCCACCAGCACCGCAGTGCCTCGGCAAGAAAGGCCAAGGACCCAAGCCAGCCTTCCCTCTGCCCTGCAGAACCCCTTGTGGCTTCCTCCTAATTCAGGAGAAGCCAACATTCCCCCTTTCACTGCCCAGCCAGGAGTCCAGGTGAACACGGAGAATATTTCCCCAATAGATTTTTTTAATTTATTTTTTACAGAGGACATGCTGTCAAATATTGTGGCCCAGTGCAACCTTTATGCACAGTAATTCATTTTGAATAATCCAACGTCCTACTATGCCCGTCCCTATGAGTGGAGAGACCTAACGGTGGAGGAGTTGAAGGTTTTTTTTAGGGCTCACATTTAACATGGGACTCACAAAAAAAAAAAACACTTTGCTGTCCTATTTCTCAACCCACCCCCTCCAACACATGCCAGTATACTCCAAGGTAATGCCCAGAAACAGATACCTCATGATATTGAGGTTTCTTCATTTCAACGACAAAACCCAGTGCCCTCCCCGAAATGACCCAAACTATGACAGACTTTTCAAAATTCGACCACTTTTAAATTATTTTTCTGCACTATTCCCCCTGCTGTTTACCCCGGACAAAAACATATGTGTGGACGAGTCCCTTGTTAAGTTTAGTGGCAGGCTTAAAATAAAACAATATATTCCCACTAAAAGGGCCCGCTATGGGGTGAAGGTATACAAATTATGTGACCGAGTCACAGGTTACTTGTATGCCTTCAAAGTGTACGAAGGGAAGGACACCCAGCTGCAACCCCCTAATTGCCCAGATTACTTGGGATCAAGCAGGAAAATTGTTTGGGACCTCACATACCCCCTACTGGAGAAAGGCTACCACCTGTATGTAGATAACTTCTACACATCTCTGCCCCTGTTCCACAACCTTCATCGGAAGAAGACGCCTGCATGTGGTACCGTTAAAAAGAACCGGAAGGGCTTTCCTCAAAGTCTGGTCAATAAAAAATTGAGAAAAGGAGAAATGGCAAGTCTACAAAACAACCAGATTTTGGCAGTGAAGTGGAGAGGCAAAAGAGATGTGTACATGTTGTCTTCAATCCACGATGATACCTTCATGGAAATCCCCAGAAGAAATGGCCCCATACAGAAACCTAAATGCATCTATGATTATAATTTCTTTATGGGGGTAGTCGACTTGAATGACCAGATGCTGGAACCGTACCTTGCTTCAAGACGGACATACATTGGTATAAGAAAGTCGCAATTTATTTTTTTCATTTGGCCATCTACAATTCATATGTCATTTATCGTAACTCCACCCAAAACCCCAAACGCTTCCTTGGCTACCAGGAGGAAGTTTTCACTGCCCTTACATTCCCGAACGGCCCCCCAGAAAATATCCGATCAGACGTTCTAAGTTGACTCTCCGAACGCCACTTTCCCGATAAGGTCCCTCCCAAACCAACAGGCCAACGACGGCAAAAAAAATGTAAGGTGTGTACCAGAGCAGGATTCAGAAGAGACACATCTTATTATTGTGCACAATGTCCTTCTAAACCAGGCCTCTGCGTAGGTGTATGTTTTCGTCGTTACCATACTTCACTAAATTATTAGTGAAGTATGGTAAACGTAAGCCTCCGTTCCTGCAATTTACCCTCACACCCCTTATGCCACTGCCTCCTCTGTAACTGACCCTGGCTTGTTATTTGACCACGCTTCTGCCTAACGATTCTGTACATACCTCTGTCTGATCTGGAACTGACCCTGGACTGTTATTCGACCATGCTTCTGCCTAACGATTCTGCACATACCTCTGCCTGATCTGGAACTGACCCTGGACTGTTATTCGACCATGCTTCTGCCTAACGATTCTGTACATACATCTGCCTGATCTGGAACTGACCTTGGAATGTTTGACCATGATATTTGCCTGCCTCTTGGACTGATCTTGTACCCTGATACTGGACTAGTGGGATCCAACACAGGGGTCTCACATATGTGAGGGGCTCCAGAATTGTTTTTCTGGATGAAGAAAACAATTTTTTTGTTTTCTCAATCCTAGATTAGGGTCTGGAGACTCGGAGGCTTCAAAGAGATTTTGGTGGGAGAAGCCTCTACCCCTGTCCCCATTCTGTCCTGAACGAGGCCCTACTTCTGCCTGTAGGACTTACTGCCGTCATGCCTCTGCCTGTCGCACTGACCACACCACATGGACCTGCCTACTACCAGGACCAATATTTTTGGCACTGCGGACAATATCTCTGCCTGCACTGACCCTGGACTTTATATGGACAGTAACCCTGCCTGCTGCCTGGACAATTGTGTTCGCCGCTGCTGACCGAGTCCCTGTCTGCTGCCTGGACCAGTGCTATCCTCCTGTGTACAACTGCGCTACTACAACCACAGGTAATCTTTTGTTTACGCTTTGCTCAGCATAATGTTTTTTGGGGTGTAATTCTTGGTATGTGCATGCTATGTGTCCCTGGAACACCTGACGGTGTTCCTTGCATGTTGGATCTCTGTATGTGGCCAGGCTGTGTAGAAGTCTCACACATGTGGTATCGCCATACTCAGGAGAAGTAGCAGAATGTATTTTGGGGTGTCATTTTTGCTATCCAAATGCTATGTGTTGGAAATATCTTATAAACAGACAACTGTGTAAAAAAAAATGCGTTTTCATTTTTTTTCCACATTTTTCAAAAACTTCTGGAAAAAAATGAACCATTCAAAAGACTCATTATGCCTCATAGATTATACGTTGGGGTGTTAGCTTTCCAAAATGGGGTCATTTTGTGGGTGTTTCCATTGTCCCGGTGCTCCAGGGCCTTCAAAAGTGTAATAGGTGGTTGAGAAATGTGATGTGTAATTTATGCTCCTAGAACACCTGATGGTGCTCCATGCATGTTGGGCCTCTGTATGTGGCCAGGCAGTGAAAAAGTCACACACATGTGGTATCGTAATACTCAGGAGGAGTAGCAGAATGTATTTTGGGGTGTGATTTGTGGTATACACATGCCATGTGAGAGAAATAAGCTATTACAATGACAATTTTGTGGGGGGAAAAAAAATAAATAAATCTCAATTTTGCAAAGAATTGTGGGAAAAAAATACAACTTCAAATAACTCACCATGCCTCTAACTAAATACATTGAAATGTCTACTTTCCAAAAAGGGGTTATTTGGGGGGCATTTGTACTTTCCTGGCTTGTTAGGGTCTCAGGAAATGAGATAGGCCACTAGTACATCAGATGTGATACTTTTTTGATGATTTGCACCATAGCTTGTAGACTCTAAAACTTTCACACAGACCAAATCATTTCCACAAATTTTTGGTTATTTTTACCAAAGATATGTAGCAGTATAAATTGTGGCCAAAATTTATGAAGAAAAATTACGAATTTGCAAAATTTTATCACAGAAATTAGGAAAAATGCGTTTTTTTTTCAAAATTTTCGGTCTTTTTTCATTTATAGCGCAAAAAATAAAAAACCCAGAGGTGATCAAATACCACCAAAATAAAGCTCTATTTGTATGAAAAAAAGGACAAAAAAATCATTTGGGTACAGTGTTGCATGACTGAGTAATTGTCATTCAAAGTGTGAGAGAGCACTGAAAGCTGAAAATTGGTCTGGATAGGAGGGGGTTTAAGTGCCTAGTAAGCAAGTGGTTAATGAATTGTAATAAAGATAATATGTTTTACGTATATTGTATTAACTTTCTTTTTTGGCACCGCAGTAATCCCTCCCTCCTTGCTCTTGATTGTACACCATTATCCCATAGTTTTTAAGATCAAAGGTACAACTATGTTGGTGTCCCTAGTTAAGTTTACAATGTATTTTTTAAAATGTAACTTCCTAGTCCCAAACTGTCATTTGGGAACACATAGCCAAGTATTATTCTCCACAATTTTTTTATTATGCATTAAAAAAAGAAAACAAACAAAATTAGACATGCTATCTGCCAATAGAACTTAACCAAAAAGTGAATTCTATGCATCCAAAAATATAGAAAATATACCAAATCAAATCATTATTCAACCAAAAAAATGTCAAAGCAATAACTGTAGGACAATAATAAATAACACGTTATCTCCTCCTTTCAGAAACGAACTGAAAAGCGCTAAATGAAAAGCACAAAAAGAAAAAAGGAAATCAACCAACACTCACCAAACTTCTGCTAACATGAAATTAGCAGAAGGAGCCCAAAGGGTGGCGCTAAAGAGCTGAAAAACGACGTAGTACATTTAGTACGTCACTATGTTCCTATTTGTTGGCCGACATTTGCATGGCCATGTGTATGCAAGACAAGTTTGGGTCAATGCCCTTCGGACAAAATTCAACGATTTTGTTGGCAGAAAGTCTAATCGTGTGTACGAGGCATTAAGGTGTCAGCATACCAAGACATTTTGGATAATTTCATGCTTCTAACTGTGGGAAGAGTTTGGGGATGACCCCTTCCTGTTCCAACATGACTGCACACCAGTGCACAAAGCAAGGTCCATAAAGACATGGATGAGCGAGTTTGGGGTGGAGGAACTTGACTGGCCTGCACAGAGTCCTGACCTCAACCCAATAGAGCACCTTTTGGCTAAATTAGAGCAAAGACTGCGAGCCAGGCCTTCTCATCAAACATCAGTGCCTGGCCTCACAAATGTGCTTCTGGAAGAAAGGTCAAACATTCCTATACACATACTAAACCTTGTGGACAGCCTTCGCAGAAGGTGGGCCAAATCAATTTTTAAACCTGTGGACTGAACTGCCATTAAAGTTCATGTGTGTGTGTAAAGACAGGCGTCCCAATACTTTTGGCTAGATAGTGTATCTGGCAAGACTTACAATGATGGTGGAACCCTCCTACACATAAATACTATATTTAGACATAGTTTTAGGACCTGAGTCAGGAGTTATGTTTAACAACATAGGGAGATAAGACAACTTCTCTACATGAAGCACCATGCTTGGGATTTGAACCCAGACCCTCAACAGATGCTCTAATCTCTAAGCCACAGAGCCACCACATGGGGTAACCTCCTACACATAAATACACATATACTGCATTTCTTTGGACATTTAGGTAGTGGAATTACATTACTCAAGAGTTATTCTTCTTGATTTATTCTGTGATATTTGGTGGGTGAGTGTAGATAGTCATGTTACCCTCTTAATTTTGGGAACTACATTTTGATTTCTGATGCTGGTACACATATCACATTTTTTGGGCTCAAATTATGATTATTTGGAAATAATAAAATTGTGACCCATTTTAAATTTGCCTGGTATTGTTTGTGGTTTGTAAAGACATCTGTGTGAGTTTGGGTAAAGATTGTTGTGAGATGGAGAGTAACAAGTGAAAGTGACAGAGAAAAATATATTTTACCAAAACATTCTACATTCCAGCATTCTTAAAAACAAAATAGATGAGAATAAACAAAATAGAAGCAGCAACATTGTTGCAAGGAACATTTATTTCAGAGAAAGATACATTTCATCTCAACATTAAAAGTATTTATTTGGGGAAGTTACAATTGTACCATTAGAATCAATGGCTGAAACTTACATTGGACTACAGTATAATAGCACTGATTTTCATTCTCAAAAACGCATTTTAGCCCAGCACTAATTTTGGTATTTACTATAGTGCCTTGTAAAAAAGCCATGGGAGCTAAAATGAGAGCTGTTTGCAGGTCTGAGCATGCTCAGTTTTGTTGGCACCTAGTTGTACAGAGACGGGGAATTTATCTTTTTTTCAGACTTTTAAAGATATTTCAGTGTAGAAATCATTTTTTCACACAGTTTAAAAGCAGATTATCATTAAACAATTGGCCGAGGGTAGAAGCGATCCTATTGAGCGCCAAGGAGGAGGAGACACAGGGGAAGCCGACGTGAAGCCAAGGAGGAGGGGCTGTCCATAGGAAGTGCTGCCCGCAACCTAGATGAGGTAAGTGAAGGGCTGGTGACCGACCGACCTGGGGGAGATGGGGGGTGAGGGTGATCCGACCAACCAGTGGTGGGTGGTTTGTTTGCCGCCCCCCCAAAAAAATACCACCAGCCACCACTGCTTGCTAAAGGAGGCATCTGTAGGCTGGAGGAGCTTACAGCACCGGCGGGGACTGCCAGAAGAGTAGGTAAGTGACCTTTCTATGCAATATTCTTGCACAGCGCAAGTAAGTATAAACATGTTTTTTATTAAAAAAAAGATTTTATTATCACTTTAAGTGATTCAACTTGGTCTTGTCCCTGCCCCCAGCTTGTTAGTGAACAGTGAAGGAGAAGCATCAGATGGAAAAGTTCATCTCTCTTTTACTCTGCTGCCTCTTTCTATCAGCATGTTCCTTGTTAGCCCATGAAAACTGCAGCACAGTCATTGGTTCCTTGCGCTGCTCCTTCCTCTCCCAGTCTGAGCTCTGCTATGCAGGGTATTGCAAATTGTTTATGCTAATATTCTGTACTTGTACGGCTTGCATTTAAATCTGGACATGCCTAGTTTTTACATCATTGTATTCATTTAATTACTCCCTCTTAACTCTCTCCATGACTCCTATGTCCACTTTAACATCTGATGTTTATACTGGACCACATATTCTAAATATTCCCTTACAAGTGGTTTCCCAAGAGGCAATAATATGGTGTTTAATCACCGAAGCATTAGGACATGTTTACTTTGCAAAGTGAATTCAGATTAGTAAATGAGGTAAATTTACATGAAAATTTACTTTGCAAAGATTACCCAATCATAACCAAAGAAATTTTTTAAAAAAGTTTTTCTTATACATAATCCAATAACTGAATTCAGCACAATTTCCACTCATTACCCAACTCCAAGTGAAAATTCACTTTACAAAGAGAACTTGCTCTACTGCTATGTATTTACACCATGTGTTTTTCATCCCAAAATGTTTGTTTTTGTGTCTGCTTCACATTGAGTTGTGCTGTTTTGGTAATTGTTAACCAGTACTCTCATGCCCTGTACACACGATCGGACATTGATCGGACATTCCGACAACAAAATCCATGGATTTTTTCCGACGGATGTCAGCTCAAACTTGTTTTGCATACACACGGTTGCACAAAGTTGTCAGAGAATCCAATCGTTCTGAACGCGGTGATGAAAAACACGTACGTCGGGACTATAAACGGGGCAGTAGCCAATAGCTTTCGTCTCTTAATTTATTCTGAGCATGTATGGCACTTTGTGCATTGGAATTGTCCACACAAGGTCGGAATTTACACAAACGGATTTTGTTGTCGGAAAATTTTATAGCCTGCTCTAAAACTTTGTGTGTCGGAAATTCCAATGGAAAAAGTCCGATGGAGCCCACACGGAATTTCCGACAACAAGCTCCGATCGCACTTTTTCCATTGGAAAGTCCGACCGTGTGTACAGGGCAATAGTCTTTCACCATTTCTGTTTAGTACAACTGTTTTTCATTAAATATATAGTAGGCAATGCTATCACACCCACCTAGATGTGGTATTTAACTGCCCATGGTACCATTTTGTCAAGATCCCTCAGTAAAATACCACAATCTTACTGCTTTTTAATAATTCTGCATAATTTTGGGTTAAAATTATTTTTAATGTAGCAAAAATGGCAATATTGCTTTTTATTTCATCCCCAGATTGTATACAAATGTACTCCTTTAATCCATGTGCCCTCAACTTTTGTAGGCTATAATTAAGTAAATTATTAAAGCATAAGTTCACTTTTCAAAAAAAATAAATGCACAAATGCACCCGTGATCAGCGGGAAATGCACTGCTATTTGTCAAGTTCAAGGTAAAGGGTATTTTTTAGGGTACTGCTTACTGTAGGCACAATTCGCATTTCTAGATAGAAAGTTTTTACTGTTAAATTCAGGTCAACTGTAAAAGATCGAATTTTATATTGTCCTCTACAATTACATTTCTTATGCTGTCATCTCAGAGTCCTGTATTTTCAGACTACTTTCTCATAGAATTTATATACCTTATATTATCATTAGCAATTTGTTTTTGGGCTTCAATCTTTGCAAACTCAATTCAGATTTTGCAGCTTTTATTACATTCCTTAACTCGTAGATAATTAAATACGTTCCTATTTTATCTTGTGTTATCTCAAAAATAATAATAATATTTAGCTTTATAGGTTTTCTTATAACCTGAGAGACTTTGTTCCTGTAAGGTATTTGCTGTAGTATTTTAAACATTTCCCTTTTGGTTTCAGTGTCTTTATTTCACAGTATGTTCCCAGTGTACAAGACTAAGTGCTTCTGTGAGTTGTTTAAATGTTGCTTTCCTAAAAATTCATAGTTTTTGTAACCTAGTTACTCAAACACGTATTAAATAACAATTTAAATGTCACTATATCTTGGGCACTGTTGCTCAAATGTTTCCAGATCCACACATTGGTATATGGCCTATTTTGAAATGCCAAAATCTAGCAGGTCTGTATTTTCTAAAAAACATATAAGTGCCTACATTAATGCAGACTTCAAAGAAAGCCTTTTTAGACCTTATGTGCCAGTCACCTGCATATGATCTACCCCTGATGTTTGTGAGATAACCTCCTAGATGTTGAATGGCCAGGATGTGAGATGTGGTCACCAGTACAGAGAGGGTGATTCTCCACAGTTGGGACACAGACAGGAATGAAAACCTGACAGAAATTATATATTGTATATACGTATATATATATACAATATATAATTATATATATACATTCGTATATACTCTCTGGATACCGTTTTTTGTAATTTTTCTTTAATATATATATATATATATATATATATATATATATATATATATATATATATATATATATATATATATATATATATATATATCCTATCTATATTTATTATAATATATATATCTATAGATATCTAGATAGATAGATAGATATAGATATATATAGATATATCTATATCTATATAGATGTATATATATCTCCTATCTAAAGGATCAATATCTGATTATTGACTTGGTTTATTTTTAGATATTGTATTGAACACGCTTATAATGGGAATTCGCGTCCACTTACCGCTGTGTGCGATTTATACTCAAATACCTATACATGACTACTATATACCAGGTGAGAGCTAAGTCTAGTATAAATCGGTCTATTAATTGGGGGACTTTTATAGTAGCACCTTAATCTATAACGCATATGTTTGTTGTTTCTTGTTTTGTTTAGTGGTATCTACTATAGACCACATGATATATGTGCATCCCATTTCTTTAGACACACATATGCAATCTCGTTTTTTCGGTTGTTTGTCAGTTTGGTCAAGTTCTCCCACACCTTGAGCAACAAGTTTACCAGGCAAGCTTACACGTTGTTATGTTTATATGTAATCAGTCTCTGTGAATATGTACTCCTCCTGGAGAAATGTTGTAACAATCACAATTCATGCTTATATAGATATATATTACATTGAATACTTACACATGTACTTTCTTGTATCTGTCCTGAGGAAGCTAATATTTTAGTGAAATGCGTTGACGAGCAAGTTCTCGGGGGCATTACTGGATCAGAAATTTTTCTTTTACCTTGATACAGTATTAAATTAATCTTTGTACCGTAGATCCAGTCCTCTATAACTGCATTATTGGGTAACTGGTAACTGTGTCCATACAGGGCGTTGTTTGTATATTGTTTATATGTTTTTAACTATGTTGTAATAAAATGTATACTTTTTTACTGATTCTCTCTCTCTCTCTCTCTCTCTCTCATTATGTGCCCACAAAGTCTGTTAATTTTTTGACTTGGTCAATCCTTGAATATATATTTTGGATTTTGGCATGGTGAGGGTCTTCCCTACTTACAGTTAAATCACACTTGTTTAATAATAATAAAAAAGGTAAATAGAGTAAATGTAGTCAAAACATAGCCAGTGTTCAGGAACCAGAACGTATAGCCCGACAAGCCAAAACATCAGGGAGCCAGAGAACAGCGTAGTAGAACAGTAAGCAGGATCTGGAGCCAGAAGGAATGTCAGCCAAGCAAGTCTTTAACAGGAACACAGGAAAGGGTCTCTAAAGATGTGACCAAGGTGAAGGCAGAGATCATCTGGAGTGGACGGCTTAAGTAGCCGTGACTGACGAGCAGGATATCATCAACAGGTGAGTCACTGTGGAGAGATAGGAGCTGGCAATTTGCCAACAGCTGAGTGGCCAGCTCAGAGAAGGAAGGGCTGAGCCCAGCTCTGACAGACTAACCTGTTGATGATATCCTGCTCGTCAGTCCTGGCTAGTTAAGCCTTCCAGTCCAGATGATCTCTGCCATTTTGGCTTGTCTGACTATCCGCTCTGGTTCCTGAACTCTGGCTATATTTTGACTACATTTACTCTGTTTACCTTTTTTTATTATTATTAAACAAGTGTGATTTAACTGTACTTCTGTCTCAGTCTGATTCATGGTTTCTGACAATAACTCACTCTTTCTTCTGGTTCAGAGTTGCTGCAAAGTTCAGTTTAACTTTCATGTTGTTTCAAAAGAGAAAGGATATCTGAATCAATAAAACATCTTAGGACAAAAAAAGGAATTTCTCCAATATGCACAGATCAATAGAATAAGTAAGAGCTGCTAATAGCTGCCCCAGGCTCCCATACTGCCGCACAGAGAATCAGGCAAGAGAAGCTAATTAATGAACCTCATTATTCTCTTTTGATTAATATTTTTTTTCCCTGAAAGTCTGTGAACTATTTCAAGTCAGGTTTTACCACATTCAGGAGTTTTCAGAATGAACATGAAAATTATTTTAACCCTGTCAACCCGCTAGGAACATAAGTCCAGCAGTCACAATTTCCTAAGGATTACAGATAGATTAAAAGTCACTCCTATGGAGTGCAAGGGAATTAGATAACATGGGAAAACATTTCATTCCTCTGTGGCTCCAATACTGCCACCTATTGTTTTTTCAGCTACAAGTGTGGATCAGAATACTCCCCATTTGAACATGCTGTGTGCGCACAGAGTTGGTTGGGGGAAAAAGTACTTAAAACGAAAAAGTAGAGGAGAATTTAATTTTCAAAACAAATGTCTATTAGCAATGATTGCTTACTAAATACTTTCTTATTTTTGACATATTTTGAGTAGGCAATCAAATTCCAGTCACCAATCCTCAGGAAGGATGTGCTTGAACTGGAGAGAGAACTGTGGAGGACAACTAAACTAATAAGGTGACTGGGGGACCTCAGTTACAAGGAACGATTACAAACGTTAAACATATTCTCCCTTAATAAGAGACACTTAAAGGGATATGATCATAATATGCAGGTCTTTAACCACTTCATCTCTGGAAGGTTTTACCCCCCTTCATGACCAGGACATTTTTTGCGGTACGGTACTGCGTTGTTTTAACTGACAATTGTGCGGTTGTGCATTGCTATACCCAAATAAAATTATTCCTTTTTTGCGCTATAAACAAAAAAAAAAAAAAACATTTTGAAAAAAAAAGCAATACTTTTTTTACTTTCTGCTATAAAACACATCTAATAAAAAAATGTAAAAAATCTAATTTCTTCATCAATTTAGGCAATTTGATTTTTGCTATATATTTTTGGTAAAAAAAAATCCCAAAAAGCGTATATTGATTGGTTTGCGCAAAAGTTATAGCGTCTACAAACTATGGGATAATTTCCTGGACTTTACATTTTTTAAATTGTTTTTACTAGTAATGGCGGCGATCAGCAATTTTTTTTAGCGGGACTGCGGCATTGCGGTGGACAAATCTGACACTAAGTGAGACTTTTTGGGGACCAGTGACACCAATACAGTTATCAGTTCTAAAAAAATGCACTCTCACTGTATAAATCACACTGGCAGGGAAGGGGTTAACATCAGGGGTGATCAAAGGAATAAGTGTGTGTGTGTGCGTGTGCAGGGCGCATGCGCAAAGTCTTCTAGTCAGACATGTCTGTCCAGAGCTATGCCCTGGGGGGAGACACAGAGCTGCATAACGGCACAGCCAGGCCACATCGCGAGCTACAGCCACCCAGCTCTGCCCCACACAGGACCCAGGTAATGCAGGCATGGTCAGAAAGCCTAGTACAGGCAATACGCTCCTACGGGCTGACTAAAGCCACACAGAACAGACAATTAGGAGTGTCCCGGTTGGCCAGTTTCTTAGACTACTGTGCAGTAGGAAACCAGATTTTGATGTAGAGGCTGCTCTTATGGCCTCCATGTTCGAGAAAAGGGGATACCCCAAATCTGTGATTAATAGAGGCCTTTCGATAGCATCGAAAGTGCCTCGTGATAAACTTTTTGTAGACAAACCTGTTAGTAAAAACAAAAATCAACACAGAGGTGGTCGCAAAAATAATTTTATCCCCACACTTTCTACTCCCTACAGCATTGAATTTGACAAAGTACGTAGGATTGTGGAAAAGTATCTCCCGGTTCTTTCCCACAATCCTGTGTATTCACAGATTCTAGCCAAAGGTGTCCATACCATATCTAGAAAGGCTCCATCCCTTGGTAATCTTTTGTCACCCAGTCTTTTCTCTAGTAAGAACAGTTAAAAAAATTGGTTATCCTTTCGAGGAACCTTCAAATGTGGGGGACGAGCTTATGTTTACTGCCCTTTCATCAAACGTGGGGATACTATTACTTCCACATCAACAGGCAAGTCCCATAAAATTCATTCCTTTGCTAATTGCAACACTCACTACATTATATATACTATTACCTGCACTACATGTTTTATACAATAGAAAAGAATCATAGAATCAATAGAAAAGAATCATAGAACTAATGTCGCACGACACTGGAACAAATTCCATAATAACAATACTTCCAGCCTTGTTATCCAAGACATTGATAAGATTTTGAGACCACCTAGAGGGGGTGATAAATTCAATTTATTGTGTAAATGTGAAGTTCAGTGGATTTTCATTTTGGACTCAATTTTGAGTGGGATGTGTCCCACTTTTATTGATAGGCTACACTAGTACCATTATTGTTTCAGAATACTGTTTTCAAAATGATCTTATTTTTCCTTTTTTTTTGATTCCTCCAAGTTCTTTTACCATTGTTTTTCAGACAGTTCCTATGTCTCTTTACATCTCAGACTTGGCAATATATATTTTGTTTGCCTCTGTAATACTGACCACACATACTTTTCAGGTATACCGTGAGAGACCTTTAAGAGATTAGCTACACTTTTTAGTATAATCATGGTCTCTGTTATAACATATTGAGTGTGATCGTATTTACCACACAATATTTTCATGATTTCCATTGCAGATAGCTTTATGTAGGTTGTTTCATACATACTTTCAACTTTCAACTGCAATTCAAGTTTTGTTTAGCTGCATTACTTACTTGTGTCTTTTTCAGGTACTTTGTCCCCTAGTGCAGCAGATGGAGGGAGACTCTGGTCATATTCAGTACTCTTCTTAGCACATTCTGTTCAATGTATCCCTATGACATTTAGATTCATGCTAGTACTGCTGTGTCTGCTGTTGCAGCGGATTGAGTGAGACTCCGTGTCCTCGCACAGTGGATTGAGTGAGACTCTGTGTCTCTGTGTGTCTGTGTATGTTGCTCCGTAGTGCCATAGATATTTTGCTTGGCTTTGGGGGTTTTTTCCTACATTTTTGTTTAATGCTAGGAAACTTTTTTTTCCCATCCTTACTTAAGCCTAGGTGATCTTTAGAACTTTTCTCATATTAAATGAGCCAGGGCCCTGGCTATTTTATTCCTCTCCTTCACTCTTACATCTGATACATAAAACCTTACCTTCTTTTTAAATTATCAATTATATATTTTGGGGTAACAATTAATAATTTAATAACAATTTTTTGTTTTTTTAATTCTGACTATTCAGACGAAACATAATATGCTACTCGGGTTTATATATATATTTATTATCATCAGTTTGTTTACTTTTGGTAGCAGTGTCCCCATTTCTGTTACGTGTAATAGCATTGTGAAATAGATATATTTTTATATACCTTTGGAGTCTCTGAAATTGATACATTTTCATACATCATTGGAACTTTGTCAGATATAGCTACTAGGTTAATTTTTCATAATAACCTAGTTTATGCCTACCATATTTACATATCTCTTCACTCATGCGGGTGTTTTATTGATGTATGTATTATTATTTTTCTTCATTTTTGTCTATTCTTATTCTTTACCATCTGTATCTTATTTCATTTTACTTTTATTTTATTTCATTTATTTCATCATTATTCCTTTTTGGGTTGTTATTACATACTTATTACTCCTTTGCGATATGCACACCGTGATGAGACAAAATTATGGCTATTATTTTAGATTGCCATCCATTGATATTTTGCTATTCGGAATGTCAATGTTTTTCTGGTTATCTTCAATTCACAGGTGTTCTCTATCCTTGGGATCCTGGGTTTAATTTGTGTTAAGGGTGTTGTCTAATTGTTTAGTTTTTATTGGTGGTTGTCAGGCCTACTTTTCTATTTATATGCACATTTCTTCTTAAATACTTTAGCTATGAGTAAGCATCCATTGATGTGAAACGCGTTAACTACTGTTCTCTGTATTGTCCTTATGAGGTGACTTATGTTGGATTTTAACGATTTATAATAAAGGTGCCTTCTTTCGGAGTGCGGCAGTCCAGGATTTCTTCATTTCCATAACGGCAGGGAAGGGGTTAACATCAGGGGTGATCAAAGGGATAAGTGTGTGTGTGTGTGCAGGGCGCATGCGCAAAGTCTTCTAGTCGGACATGTCCATCTAGAGCTCTGCCCTGGGGAGAGACACAGAGCTGCATAACGGCACAGCCAGGCCACATCGTGAGCTACAGCCACCCGGCTCTGCCCCACACAGGACCCAGGCAATACAGACATGGTCAACCGGAGGTTCCCGGTCCAAAATTAAGTCCGGGAATATCCCAGAGGCCCTGGCACGGGCCGCATCCAAGATGGCGCCACTGACTGTGACACATGCTGGCTCACCGCGGTCCCACAAACTGAAGCCGCCGTCAGTCAGAGAGGAGGGTGAGTCCAACTTTGATCTCCCAGCCATCCCACATACCTCTCAATCCAATACACAGCAGCCTGATATGCTGAAGAAATTTGAACGTATGCTTCAGCGTGCCCTGAAACAAACCTTAGACCAGATCATAGAACACCTCTCTAGGGAAATCAGTGAGCTGAGCCAGCGCACATCAGACCTGGAACAAAGGGTGATGACCTGGAAACCCTCTTTATCAATCATGAAGATGAGCTGGAAGCCCTTCGGGAGGAAAATTAGTCCCTCTAAGCTCCAATATTAGGATCCGTGAGATCCCAGAGACTGTACTAGATCTACAGTCTACAGTTATTGCCCTATTTCAAGAACCGTCCCCATCCATTCCCATTGAGCGCCTTGAAATAGACCGGGTGCATAGAGCCCTCGCTCCACCCAAACCTGATGGGCCCCCACGCGATATAGTCGCTAAAATGCACTTCTTCCGCATGAAAGAGCAACTCCTTTAAGGTACACGTCACCGGGAGTCCCTCTCATTTCAAGGCCACAACTATCAGCTCTTTGCTGACCTGTCTCAGACGTCCATCTCTAAACGGAGAGCGCTCAAGCCGCATCTAAAAGTTCTACAGCAACACTACATTGCCCACTCATGGGGATTTCCCTTTTCCCTCAGCTTCTCCTATCAAGGCGGCAAAATTCATGCAAGATGCCTGAAATCTTCACTCCCTACCATAGGATCTGCATCTGGCTCAACCTCCGTCGTCTCCAGTCGCTCAGAGCCAACGCCGTCGCTCAGCCTCACGTTCTCCACAGAAAGCCTCTGCCTCCTCCTCCGGATCAACCAAGCGTGGAAGATTCTTCTCCCCATCCCAGGCTCAACAGGATTAAATGGATTGACGTAATCCTTTCCACCTGGGTCCTGTGTCCTCCCACCAGGGCTTGGTTACACCACTAATGAGGTTCACCTTTTCTCGGACACCCCCCTGTTTGGCCTTTAGTTGCCTGTTGCTGGGTATTAGAGATCCCCCCACGCAGTCTGTTCACTCTACTGCACTTGATGCTTTTTTTTCCTTTTTTTTTAAATTTCTCCCTTTTTTAATTTTTATTTTTTATTATCCTCTTTGATTGGGACTGCGACTAAATACATGGTTCAACCCCTATTGTTCTAATTCCCCCCCCCCCTTTTTTTTTTTTTATAGAATTTTTATATGTGTTTATGTATATATGTGTATATACACATATGTATATATTTTATATGTTTCACCTGTTGGCTAACTTGTTTGAAAGCCATTAAGGAACTCATGATCTCTCAGAGTACCTTACCGTCACCCAAGAACCTGTCCTTTCCTTGCTTCCATACATGCGAACACTGAATGGGACTGGACAACTTCCTTCCCCCACCCCCTCCTTATTTGACTCTTCTCTGAGAACTCATGGGCCCTTTGTTCTTATGTTCATATGTTACAGTGCTCTGGGGATCTACAAAACTACACCTCTGCTGAGCAGACTCTCGCTACCTGCAGACCATTGCCAAGGTTCACTGGACACCGTTGGGTAACCACCAACTTATGAGGTACGGAAACACTCATATATATGGTCTGGTAGGGGTCGCTCATAATGTGATGGCTTAACCCCTACTAGCTCTAATTGTACCAGTTGCTCTAGTCTTCACATGTTACCCTTGGTTGTATAGAAACAGTTTGTTAATATCTGAAGTTAATTCACACCTCATCCATGCATTGTTGTGCCAGCATATGCCCGTTGAGCCTTCCTCTAAATACCCCAGCTGCCTCAACTCTGGTTCACGGGCCCCACCCCTACATTTAATTTTCTTTACATCTTCCACAATCCTGACTTGTCTTAATGTTAGAGGCCTGGCTATATTCACTGGCATTCCGCACCACCACATTTCCTTTAGGCGGCTCCTGTGTGTCAGGTTACCTGAGGCCAGGTGACAGATGCACACCGTTGGGGTCAGGAGTGGTTGGGGTCAGGAGTGCACCGCTAAGGTAGTAGACAATACGGCTGACTGCTGCGGATGGAAGTCCAGGTGGTTAAGGAAGGCAGGTCCACTGGAGCACCAACATGGATCCCACAGGGAGCTAGAGCATAAGATTCCCCAGGGCGCGGAGTCTAAGAGCCAGCAGGTGTTCACCAGAGCCTCTAGTGGTGAGGATGGACTGAGCTGCAACTGGCTCCAGGTCATGGCCCCCAGGGTCTCCCAGCTCGCGCTCACAGTAGGCTGCAGGAGGATAGAGAGGAAGCAGCAGCCCAGGATAACAAGAGATAGTAAGGAGATAAGCCAAAGGTCGGGATGACTAGCAGATAAGGATAGACATAGAACATAGTGTCCTTCACCGGTTGTCACTGCTGCCTCCCATTTGCCTGTGTACATCCACATTTGGACTCTCCATAGGTCAAACAGCCCCCCTCTGATCAGGTACTTTTGACCTGCTAAGATGGGTTTCACACATAGATCCTTAATCTTTTTATCCTCTCCTTTTCCTCTCACTACACTAATGCTTCCCCCTATTTTTTCTCTCCCAACTTCCTCTCCTGGACTCCCCCCCCCCTTTCCCCTCCATCTCCCATCTTCACTGGGGGGAGAGGACCAGATCTGGTCTCGGTACTCTTGACAAGCCTCCTCCTCACCTCACACCATGGCTCCCCTAAACGTCTTCACACTTAATGTTCAGGGACCCATAAGCGGGTCAAGGCCTTCCGATCGTTTGCTTCAGCCAAAGCCCATGTAGTTTGCCTCCAGGAAATCCACTTTACAAACCAATTCATCCCCAAATCTGTTG
Source organism: Aquarana catesbeiana (assembly GCF_042186555.1). Lineage (NCBI taxonomy): Eukaryota > Metazoa > Chordata > Amphibia > Anura > Ranidae > Aquarana > Aquarana catesbeiana. The sequence goes on from NC_133327.1 coordinate 124,057,171, forward strand.
GCACTTCCTACCCCCAAATATTTACAGACTCAGCCTCCACTAAACAAAGGGGATTTGTGGTGGCATTCAACCGCACTACCCCCTTTACACTCCGGGAAGAGATCAAGGACCCTGATGGTAGGTACATCATTCTGATAGGCCTCCTCCTTGACATTGAGGTCACGGTGGTGTCATATTATGCCCCCAATCGTAATCCCACTTCCTTTCTCTCACACCTTTTACAAGTTATAGACGCACATAAACATGGCACCGTACTGGTTTGCGGTGACTCTAACTAAGTTATCTATCCGTTCCTGGACAAATCACTATTTCTAGATTCTGCTAGCCCAGACAAACTGACTTTCCAACATCTGCTACATCGTCACTCACTTCTTGACTCTTGGAGGGAAATGAATCCTGCCAGGCGACAGTACACGTATTACTCACACCCCCATAAAACCTTTTTGTGAATCGACCACATTTTCGTCTCAGTAGGGTTGTCCCCTACACTCCTATCCTCGAGCATCCTACCTTTCTCCTGGTCCGACCCCAATGCCGTCCTCACCTCTTTGAAATCACTACTCCCTAGACAAATTGACTCCTCTTGGTGCTTAAATGACACCCTCTTGGTCCACCCTTCGCACCGCATAGATATCTCCCTAGCCATCAAAGACTACATAACCCATAATGTCACGATCGATGTATCCCCCTTAACAATCTGGGAAGCCCACAAACCTGTTGTCAGAGGCACCTATATAAGCTTAGCCTCTCATCTTAAGGGGGAACGCCAGACCCTACACTGAAAACTAGAAACCTCTTTTCACCAGTCCCACGCTGCTTTTCAAAACCACCCCACACCTACACACAAGCAGGCCTTAGACAGGGCCAGGCTGGAGTTGGACCTTTTTATGACTGAGTCGGCTGAAAAAGCCTTACGCCAGTCCAGACATTAATATTATATGTAAGCAAACAAACCTGATACAATTCCTGGCACTATCCGTACGTAGACTGGACCAAGCCTAAAAAAACCTATCCGATTGAAAATCTATAAGGATTCTTAATCAAGCAACCCTGTAAAAGCCCTGTCTATCTTCCGAAAACACTTGGCCGAACTATACTCTATACTATACTATACGCCACAGCACTTTTCTCTTCTTTCACCATCCTATCCCTGATGGACCCTCAACGGATCAATCTAGAACAACCCATATCTGAACTGGAAGTCCATAATGCCATAAAAATGCTTAAAAAGAATAAACGCCCAGGCCCTGACGGTTTTACAGTTTCTTATTATAAACATTTTGCTGATTTACTCGCATCCCTGCTGTCTAGGGCCTTTAACTCTATCTTAAAAGGCCACTCTTTTCATGCTGATTCCCTCACTGCCATTATCTCCATGCTTCCGAAACCTCAGTCAGACAATTCATCTTGGGTCAATTATCGCCCCATTTCCCTACTAAATATAGATATCAAACTAATCGCAAAAATGATCTCCTCTCGATTGAACCTGATTATAGGGTCTCTCATCCATAAGGATCAGTTGGGGTTTATTCCTCTGAGACAAGCTGGAGATAATGTCCGCAGAGCAGTCTTACTAATGTACATGGCCCGTTCTCGTAGCATCCCTACCTTTCTTGTATCGTTAGATATTAAAAAGGCATTCGACACCCTCTCCTGGCCATATCTCCAATTCATATTACAAAGATGGGGCTTTGGTCCGGATTTTCTCCGCTGGGTTTTCTCCTTATATACCTCCCCCTCAGCATACCTCAAATATGCAGGCTACAAATCTGACTCCTTTCCAGTGAGCTACTCCTCTTTGCTCTTGCCATCGAGCCATTAGCCCAACTCATATGTTCCAACCCAGGCATCAAGGGCCTGAAAACAGCTGACCTCCACCACAAGCTCTGCCTATTTGCAGATGACATTCTCCTCTTCCTCTCCTCTCCGCTGACCTCCACTACCACCCTTCTCTCAACCTTGGACCAATTTGCTGCAGTTTCTGGAATCCACCGAAATCTAGAGCCCTTAACATCTCTTTACCCCAGTCGACTCTATCGCAGCTTCAGCAGACCCTCCCCTTTTCCTGGTCAACTCAATGCATTTCATATCTTGGCATTAAACTTACTGCCAACCAAATCCTATACCCACAGCTGATCCAGGGGAAGGTGAAAAAACCCCCAGAAAAGCAGGATCCAATTTGCTACAGCAGGGGAAAAATTCCTTCCTGATACCAGAGAGCCAATCAGATTTTACCTGGATCAACTTTACCTATAAATGTTAGTACCCAGTTATATTATGTACATTTAGGAAAGAATCCAGGCCTTTCTTAAAGCAATGTACTGAGCTGGCCAGAACCACCTCTGGAGGGAGTCTATTCCACATTTCCACAGCTCTTACTGTGAAGAAACCTTTCCATATTTGGAGATTAAATCTCTTTTCCTCTAGACGTAGAGTGCCCCCTTGTCCTCAGTGTTGACCGTAAAGTGAATAACTCAACACCAAGTTCACTATATGGACCCCTTATATATTTATACATGGTGATCATATCGTCCCTTAATCTCCTCTAATTAAGAGTGAATAAATTCAGTTGCTCTAATCTTTCCTCATAGCTGAGCTCCTCCATGCCTCTTATCAGTTTGGTTGCCCTTCTCTGAACTTTCTCCAATTCCCCGATATCCTTTTTGAGAACTGGTCTGCAGCCAACCTAATCCGAGCCCATAAATTCACAACCCCTGACACCTTTAAGACATCCCCCACTCTTTGTGAAATGTACAGAATTCCTAATTCCAAAATTTTTCGCTACCTCCAACTTAAACATTTTTTTTTCCTCCTACCTACCCGACATGAAAATCTTTGAAAGTATTTGCAAGAAAGATCCCCATGCACGGGGCTTGATCACCTCTTTCTACTTACAACTGGTAGACCCACCAGCACACACATCTCTACACTACGTAAACAAATGGGAATCCGACCTGGGCCTACAACTGGAGGCGACAGATTGGTCCAACATCTGGGCTGCTCAGCTGCGCAGAATGTTGTGGCCACTGAAGCAAATTATAAAATATTAATGCGCTGGTACCTGGTCCCTTCCAAGATAGCCAAATATCTTCCATCCTATTCTCCTGCTTGTTTCCGAGGTTGTCCAGACAACGGCACACACTTTCATATCTGGTGGTGTTGTCCACGAGCCCAATCATACTGGGCCGTCATTTTCTGTATCATTTCCACACATATTGGCAGCACCATAGCCCCTGACCCAGCCATTGCTCTACTCAATAAGAATCCTCCTGATGTAACTTATCTCCAATTCAAGCTACTCTTGCAGGTTACAACTGCAGTGAAGCAAACCATTGCGAAGGCCTGGAAAACCCCACACCTCATAATCTTGGAAACCAAAAATAGGGTTGCCAGAGCCATGGTACACTCAAAAATAGAAGCAGTTCTCCTAGACAGGGTCAAAAAATTTGAATTCCTCTAGAGACCTTGGGTCAACCATTTCCTCCCTCCCAACTTTGATAATGCTTTACTATTACCTTGAATAACCCTATGAATAACTCTGCCTACTCATAAAGACCAGACCACTCCCCCCCGGTGAACTCCCTCCTTGCCCTCCACCCCCTTCTTCTTAGCGTCCCCCCTCTTTCTCAACTTCCCCTTTCTTTCTGCTCCCCTCTCTCTTTTTTCTTCCTCTCCTTTCTCCCCACCTTTCAGCTATTCTCATCCAGATGAGAATCTTTCAGCTCTGACTAATCTATCTGTCCATTGTACTGGAACTGGACTCCCCCCCCCCTACAATCCCCCTAAGATCAGACCTACAAATGCTCTCAAATGTTTATCCTACAACTCAATCTCTCTGTTTCAAGGAGTCTTAAGGCCCGTACACATGGTCAGAAAATCTGAAGTTAAATTTCATCCGATAAATGATCTGCCGATTTTCTGATCGTTAGTATGCTGCTTTTGACAGACGATTACGAATTTTTGGCAAACAAAAATTGGATGTGCAGGCTCCAAAATTTTTGTCTGATGTGACCACAATGTCCGATTTTCTTTTCATTAGTATGGTTTTCTGCCAAAAAAGAAATCTGAAGAGCAAGACTAGGCATGCTCAGAAATGAAAGAACACATACAAAACAATTCAACACATTACATCACTTCTGACGTTGAATTCTGTCATCCGAAAATTTTCTGATGGTTAGTACCCTTTTCACTTTCGATTTGAGACTAGCATCCAACAATAAAACTGACAAAAATTTTCCAATAATCTGACCGTGTGTACAAGGCTTTAGACACTAGTCTGTTTGCTAACAACATCCTACTAAGTGTCCTCAGACCAACTCAAACCACGTAGCCTTACAATGTTATTTCATGCCTTGTTGTTCTGTTATGCAATGTGTCATTACACTGCTAATGCCTCCCCTTGTCCTGGGGGAACGTTTACTTTCAGTGCATCCTGTCAAGACTTATTGTTCTTTCCTTCAATAAAATTTCTGAACAAGAAAGAGTTAAGTGTGCTCCTAGGTAGTGCTTTCTAACTGTGTGGGGGATGGACTGACTGGAGGAAGAGAGACATCTGTGGTCCTGATTAGCAGGAACACAAGCTCCCTCTCTTCCTCTGTGACAGAACAGCGGTCTGCCTTGTCTGACCACCATTCTGCCTCTCTTACAAATGATCAGCTGGTCCAGTCCAGGGGTTCTTTACTGTTAGAGCAATGAGGATTTGGAGCTCCATTCCACAGGTGGTGGTGTCGGCACAGAGGGTAGATGAAGTCAGAAAACTTTTAAATGTGTTTATAAGCACACATAATGTACAGGGATAAGGAAAACAGTAGTGACATGAACATTCACACAGGTTGAACTGGACGGACAGGTGTCTTTATTTAACCTTCCCAAATATGTAACTATGTATATGGCTCAGATTACTAAACTATAACACCTGTATTTTTTGCTATAACCATTGCTCTTTTCACCCATGTCATTGTAATATAGTTTGTAAACTCACAGCTGCCAGTAGTCTTGGATATCCCAGTGTTTTGCAAAGGAAATAGGCTAAATGATTTTTGACATCTTTTGATGGGTGTAGAGAGCTTTTGAGTTAGTCTCAACCAAATCAGGAAAGGACTGGCTTGGCCTATAATTTATTCTTGAAATTTTTTATTCTACATGCATAGCCCCAAGCAGCGACACTAATAAATTGCATCCATAACATAACCACATACTTTTCTTTTTAAATACTGTTTGTGGCACTTAATTACAGTGTTTGCAGAATCTCTAGTGTTTGTGGATTCTAATAAACCTAGGCTAAAGGAAACAATGAAGCTCAAATCAAACTTAATCCTGAGATTTAGCAGTCCCTCTGTTCCATTGCTATGAAAACATTGCAGTGACGGTTTCCATCATAGCCTTTTTTGAAGACACAGTAGAATAATTGATTCTCATGAGACCAGAGGCTATTACAAATGCACAATTCAAACTTATGATGCTTTTGATGGTCACCAAACAAATGATGGTGAAAGTATGGAAGACTCCTTCTCTATATCTATAAGAGGTTATGGTCCAGGTATCTTACACAGAAAACACTTTCTGCTCTCATCACACACTCCCCCACCCCCTATATAACCTGTCAAATCATTCTCCCCAATATGTCTTATCTGCTGGCATACACTGCCCACACACTGTTATTACAGGATTTGCACATCCATCACTGTCATTCCTTTCATGATTGGCTCAGACCCTTCAAGCCTCCACCAATGCCACTCCCATGAATACACATACACCTCACTTCCTCGTTTCTTCACCTTCTCCTTTCTGGTGGCATTTTAGTCTTATAAGCACAGCTCTTAGGCTCACATGGTTGTTGCCAAACCAGCTGGTGGCAAGGCTTTTTCTTGTAATCACAGTGGAAGGACCGTATTTGGGGTTTAACATGTAACATGTTACTATGTACCATTCCCAGCACCCCCCGATCCCCCTCTCATGACAGCCATTCACATTGTTTCCAGTCAAGGTAATTTGCAGTTCGTTTTAACCCTTTCATATCAATCTCTGCAATGTAAATCGCTAAAATTAGTCACTATATTTGCACATCTATATCTCATAAAAGCAGCCTTTTTATTAAGTAACAGTAAATACAGTTTTTATTACAAAAAATACATTCAGCATTATCAAAAATGGAGCAACGATATAAATAACTGACCTCATAATAGCTCTAAGGTCTTTGAAGACACATATATTTTCGCAACCGGCTATATCTGCCACAAAATTTCACTACAGCCCAATACAGCCAAATAACCATTAGCACATTACATACATGACAGAACTTGATTAGGAAGGTACACCCATACCTGAGATAGGCCTAATCCTTCATTCTCCAAAATTTTTTAACCATCCCTGCCTTTAAAGACCCTTAGATCCCTGCCTGCTGCTATGACTTTTTCTAGGTATAATCAAAACAATTTCCCCCAGAAAGCAAGTGTACAGTATCTCATCACTACCCATCACACAACTTCCACAGGCTGAGGAGGAGGAAAAGAGTCAAAGAAAGTAAAACAGGCAACACTGGAAAGCATCTAGGGAAGGGAGGACTGGAGAAGCTTGTATGACTTTTTCAGGGCTCCAACTAACCCTTGAGTTAAAGCACCTCCCGCCTATCACTCTACTGAGGTCCCATCCTGCCCCACCCCTCCGTACTAATAAGGTAAAGGCATTTACAACATGCTTTTAAAACAACAGCTAATTTAACACTGCATTAACCTCTTCACGCTGGCTGCACACATTTTTGCGGCCTCTCAGTGTGTGGGCCTTAATGCAGAGGGGCCGCATATATGCGGCCCTGTGTAAACCACTTACCATGCTGAGAGTGTGCTCCCTGCGTGCTCCCTGCACAGTAGCCAGAGGTTGCCAGAAAGCTCCCGATGCATACTAGCAATCGGCAGCTTTCCAATCATGTGACCACTGTGACAGCCAATCACAGTGGTCACATGACCCAAATGCCCACTTCCGCTTCTTAGCATTTAGAACCCTTAAAAGGACCTGGAGGCGACCAGTGGGAAGGGGTTAACTTTAGCCTAATCCTGCAAACCCAGTCATGTTGGCCTTCAGTCCCTGACCTTATTCTTTATTTTCACAAATAATTTATCCTTTAAGGTTTAGGGCTTGTTTTTCCTATAGCATAAAGGCTATAAACTGCTTTCTTTCTCAAAAAGCTCTTCTGCATTAGCCATTGCATAAGCTGTTTTGAGAATGTAGTTGTAGTGATCATCAGTCTTCCAGAGAGACAGAGGGTAGTGTACGGACCACAGACTATCTGGGTTCTGGCTTATGTAGCCCATCTCTACACCCACAGGACAATATAAGAAAATGAAGAGTTGTGCTCCGTAATTAGCTTGTTCTTGATATTTAATTCCATTGATGATAAAGTAACTACATACATATAGGGGAGATTTTCCAAAACTGGTGTACTCAGAATCTGCAGCTGTGCATGGTACCAGTCAGCTTCTAACTTCAGCTTGTTCAATTAAAGCTTTGACAATAATACCTGGAAGCTGATTGGTTTTTGTTTTTAAATTATTTTTTAGATTATTTTGGTGTCTGAGAAGGTTCTCATTTAGGGTCCTTTCACACCATACTGCACATAAAAACTCAACGCAATGCATCAAAAATGTATCTGCTTTGATGTGCATTAAACATTTATCTTCATTGGCATGGCTTTGAGGTATGTTGTGTTTTTTAATTTGTGATAGCATGAGTTTTCATGTCATCTGTTAAGTAACAGATCCCTGGAAGGGCCAAATAAACACTTTTAGTTTTATTGCAGTGCACTTACATTCAATCGTGTGTTACATACAAATCGTGTGTATTGCATTAACTGTCACGTACACAACATTGTGATGTGATTGAGGCAAATCGAAAACCACTGTATTCTATATGCCCTTGCAAGTCACCAGGGATAAGCCCAACTGTCCTAGGTTCAGATCGAGCGAGGTTTGGTGCCAAACTTCATAGAAGTTTGAAAGCCAAACCTGAACCCATTGAAATCAATATGAGGCAAATCTGTCAAGTCATAAATGTTCATTTTCTAGGCTAATTTCACTTGGCCAGAAGCAGTTTTTTATGCTTAAAGTGAAACATCAAATATGTCTAATTGTGGTTGTAAAGGTAAAGAAAAATATCTGCCAGCCCCTCTGTTCTATCAATCTATCCTACACTGTGTAAACCTTTTTTTAAAATGTTGTCTGAAAATAGCTTGTGTCATATCTTTTATGGCCAGTCACATGACCTCCGGCCACGTTCCTCCTCCAATCTAAGGGCTACAACAGAAAGGGCCGAGATCCCCCTCTGACGTCAGTCGGGGAGGTCACGTGAGCTCTGTGCTGGTCACTCAGCCCCTCCCGCTGTAGCCTTTAGATGAGGGAGGAGCATGACCGGAGGTCATGTGACTGGCTATAAAAGATATGAGATAAGGTTTTTACAGGCATCATTTTATAAAAACATTTACACAGTGTAGGATAGTTCGATAGAACAGAGGGGCTGGCAATATTTTTTATTTACCTTTACTGCCAGCTACTAATAGCGGCAGGAGGGGGGCAGAGACAGCTCACACACACAGGAGCTGACAGGCAGGGAGGGAGAGGGGGATAGAGGAGAGCAGCGGTATGACGGCAGCACGTTAACTGACCATGGTAATCAGGGATCAGCAGCCATGATTTAAGTGGTCATCACACACAGGGGGGCACAGGAACAGGCAGGATCAACCAGGTTTTTTTTACAGCTTAGAGAGGGACAGATTAGATAGCACAAGCACTGTGATGTCTACACGAACAGGAGCTCTTTTTTTTTTTTTTTTTTTTTTTTTTTTAGGGTTACAACCACTTTAACAAGCCTGTGGTACTGTAATCCTGCCTGTGAAGGGGCACATCTCTGTGATGTACAAAAGGTCTGCTATGTATTTTTGGGGACCTTTGTAGGGATCTTTTTGACCTTTTTTGAGCCTGGTATGGACAATAATGGATATTCCCATTCAAAAAAACAAAAGAAAATGCTTAGGCTTCCCCCTAAAGATTTATACCAAATGATTAATCTGAGCATGCAGCCTAAAAGAGGGAAAATTACCATGCAGCCCCCTCATCTGAACCATACCAGGCCACATGCCATCAACATGAGGGATGACTTGTCTCCAGAACAAGGGCCTTGCCCGGTAAATGTAGGGGTCTGTGAATGAAAGAATATTGGGTCTGGAAGAACCCCATGAAAAGCCCCCAAATACTCTGTCTCCCCATGTGAATAAGTAAGGAATACATAGTATCACTATTCATTCACAAAAAAGGTGGAACCTAGAAATAAAGACACTAAAAGGTTAAGAAGATGAAAAAAGTTGATTGAAACAAAAAAAAAATGTTAATTGCTGTAAAATGTATCATCAATTACAATGACCTGATGGACCCAGCACACATGACCCGTACTGACACTACTCCTGACCAAATGACAGCTCCCTAAGCTGTCCTCAGCTATATAAGAGAAGGGACAGGGATAATCATGACATCATTAAATAAATATGGCCAATGTAGTTCCCAGAAGTAGGGGTCGCCTTAGTTTATAAGGGCAGCCTCATTTATTCACCACCGCTGCCAGAAGTGGCCACAGTAGTCTTGCCATGGCTGGTCTCCTAATGTAGCTGCCACATGTGGAAGTGCCAAATCATAACTACAGCCAAATGACTTGTAATTATATACATTTTTCTTGTGATTCATATCTCAACCACAGTGAATACCCAGGAAGATAACTCAATTTCTTTTTTTTTTAACTTAACAGCCAGTAAAGCTGTATTTTTTAAGTTGCTTTCATCTACATGGTTCTCTTTTGTTGATTAGTCTAGGAACAGGTGTCTGAGGAAGATCAGATCATTTCTTGTTACCTCAGCTACAGAGACACTGCTCTTTTAGTTCTGCCACTTGATTTACATACCAAGCAGGTCTGGAATCCCTTTGCCTGGGGCTAAACCCAACCAGCAAGTCAAACTCCACACTTAGCTCAGTGCTCCCTTTGCTGTATTCATTGATACATGTCTCCATTCAAAAACCAAAAACTTCTGGCTTGCTCACAAGGATAGGGGAATCCTTGCCCCTTCATTTGCCTATCCTTTTAAGCCAGGAATAGTGAAATGCATCAAGGAAAGTTGGTTTCAGGTGGAGACATGTTGTATGCAGTCACTTTGCTGACATACAGCAAGTGGAGCTGAGTGTAGAGTGCCGCTGATATTTTTTTCTATATTTGATTGACAGTGGAGATGGGCTATAGTAGTCACTAGCCAGCACCTGGATTTCCATGTATAAGAGGAGTGGGTCTTCTTGAGCGGAGCTATGGATTTGGGTATGTTCTTGCCAACCAGCTAACTTTTTCATAGTAGTGACATATTTCTGTGGGCTGAAGAAAGTGTACAATGCAAAGTGTGCCATAGTGCTGCAGTGATCAATGAGCATGGTGAAAAGTGGGTGATCCTAGAGTACATTGTTTTATGCATCAAACCTTTTCATATCTTCCAGCATCCTCTTCCTTTCCCGCTCTTAGCATTGATATTTCATATCCAAAAAGGAAGTTGGTGCTGAAAGAGTTGTTACTGCCAGACTTGTGTTCATCTATATCTAAATGAGGCAGTATCTCAACTTAGGGCCACCAGTCCAACATATCTTAGTACTAGGCTAGCCTGTGGGTCTTATGTATCCTATTATACTCTGGTGTTATGTAAAGTCCGTTCTAGAAAAACTGTCTGTCGCACTTAAAATCATAAATTCCATTATGTTCTAATTATAGCTTCCAGTTTAATAGGACCTTTCAGGATTTCTAAATTGTGGTTGACATGAGAATTAAGATTTCTCATGCTTTGTAGACACAGTACAAAGGCTGATAAAACTCTATTTCCATTAAGATGATTTTTATTAAGTAAGATGTCCTCTTATTATGTATCGATTTTATAAAATCAATAAAAGCCAACTGATAATAAAATCATCTTCAAACATTTGTTCTGAATGTTTTTCTTGACTTGTGGTTTAAATACAAAACCAGGGATAGTCCAAGCAAAGAACATAGGGAGAGATCTATTAAAACTGAAGAGTGCAAAATCTGGTGCAGCTCAGCATAGTAACCAATCAGTTCCAGGTTTTATTGTCAAAGCTTAATTGAAGAAGCTAAAGCTGATTGGCTCCCATGCACAGCTGCACCAGATTATGAGTGCTCCAGTTTTGGTAAAACCAATAGTCTTTTTAACCATTTTTATTTTTTGTACTGGTTTCTATGAAAGTATTAACATATACAAGAGCTTGCATCCTTGGTTACTGCTCTGTGATGAATCAGAAAGCAATTGCAACCTAATGACATCACCACATTGGACACAAAGCCATCACTATATCTTTGCTGTTTGTAACATCTTCAGTTGTGATCTAATTTTCTTTTCTAATGTTTTAAAGAATTATCCCCAATACATGAAGGCTACTGAAACCCATAAGGGAAACATTTTTAAATTAATGTTTGAACATCATTTATTTTCCATCCTCAAAAACTCTAAGGAAAATTACTTACTCATTTTTTGGGGTATATTATATATATATTTTTTTAGATCACAGCAAGCATAATCATAAATCATAATATAAATTCACACGAGATACTAAAAAGTAATAAAAAATACCCCCAAAAAGAAAAAAAAATAGTGTGTTTTGTTTTTTGTTTTATTTTGAGGTTTTATTGTTGTATATAGGTTTTTAGACAATGAAAAAAAAAATGAAAATAGCAAGCATTTTTAACACTGTTTTTTACATGAGTATCAAACATTTTAAGCAACATTTTCCTCTGTGCCTCATCACATTTCTCTTAACTGCAGGCAAATGGAAGTGTAAACAAGTAGAGTTAATTTATCAGAGAGGCAGGGATGGGTTAACTAGAAATCATCAGGAAGTGAATTTTAGTGAGGTAGAAAAAAACAATGGCAGGCCCCTAAAGAAGTCATCTTAGATTAAATGTCTAAGATGATGGAGCTTAGGTTGCTTTTTTAATGTTTTAATACATGCCAGTGGACTTTTACACTAATATTAAAGGAACATTTTCAGTTGAGTGCATTGTGTTTATCTCTTTATTTCCCCTCATTGTTAGTACAACTGGTAGTTTGCTGCTGGAGAGATTGCTGCTGAAAACATTGTTACCTCGGGAACATGGGCGTCCACAGGTGGGGGCAAGGGGGGTCAAGTGCCCCCCCTGGAATCAGGGATTGGATCTTAAATTCAGCACAGTTGCATCGCTATCGGGGTGCAGGCAACCCGCACCCGGGTGCCACCCACCAGTGGGGTGACACAATCAAGGTGCTGTCAAGCCCCCCCATCAGTGTAGTGTGACTTCTTTTCCCTGCTCAGTCCAGCAGAGAACTCGGCAGCGCTGTGACAGGAGAAAGGCGAGCTGCGGGCTGTCAGAGGTTTCCCCCGCTTGCCCCCCCTTTCTCCTGTCAGGGAGAAGAGACGGCAGCTCTCACCAGGTTCCCTGCCCAGCTTCCTGTCCACTCCGTTCCTTCCCTATTGGCTTTAACTGAGGGACAATCAAAGGAGACTAGGAGAGGAGAGCATCAAGGGACATGTAGTCCCAAAGATTGGCGGCCCCATTTTCCACAGGGAGGAGGCTACAGCTCGATCAAGAGGGAGATTGAGAGACTGCAGGCTGGAAAAAAGCTGAGGGAGAGAGCGCTACAGGACAAAGAATAAGGAGTGTGCTGGGCAGAAGCCAGAGAGAGAGCCACGCTGCCCAGCACCAACCAGAGAGAGAGCCACACTGCCCAGCGCCACCAGAGAGAGCCTTGCTGCCCAGCACCACCAGAGAGAGAGAGCCACTGAGCCACTACCAGGGTACAGACATGCTACACTACTGACCAGAGTTGCCCCCGGGGAATCCAGAGTGAGCGATCGTCCAGGCAGAGGGATCACTGCTGTAGTTTCTCTGGGTCTGGTAAGAGGGCCTGTTGGGCATTATCTATTACTTATCCTAGGGACTGTACTACGTCTGCAGTCTCTGACCATGATAATGTGATAATGACATTGTCGAAAAGGGGCGGTGCATGGGTGACCCTAAAATGATGCCCCCCCCCTGAAAAAAGTTCTGCGGACGCCCATGCTCGGGAAGCAAGAGTTTATTCCAGTAGTGGGGGCATTAGGTTCTGGCTGTAAAGACTGGAGCATAAACAAGCTTTTAGAAGCTTTTACAGGCACCAAGCTCTTGGGCGTTAATTAATTTCATCGGCCAGAATAAATCATTTATTCTGGTCATTGAAATTAATAATGCTCAAACACTAGCACTAACTTTTAGCAGCTATTAGTAGCTTCAAGTAGCTTTTTTCCAAACTCAGCTGCTCCTGGACGCACTGGCAGTGGGGTTTTTTCCTGTCTCTAAAAGCTCCTGCCACTAAACGCTGCTAAAATCTTTTGTGTGCATGGACACATAGGCTAACATGGGGGAGGGGGGGCCTTTAGAGGCAGAAAAAAAAAAACACCTGATGCCCCTAGGAGCAAATATAAAAATATCTAGTGTGCATGAGGCCTTATGAATGATCTAGGTTTGTAAACACCATTCATGTAGTTATTTGAAGTACAGTCAAGACATTGATAAAGTGAATCATCAATGTCCCCCCTTCACCTTTACAAGATGACTCTATATAAAATGTAATATTATAAAAATTGAAATATTTTGAATTTTTATTCATCCTGAACATAGGACATAATACGAAAATATATACAAATCACTATGATAAATCCCTTTAATTTGCACATTATGCATCTGTGTCAAATGCTCTGTCATAGATCACACATCAAGTTTCTACTTCCTAATAAATAAAAGTAGATTTGATTGCCAACATCTGTCATGCATAAATCCATGCTGGCTATTACCGATAAAACTATTTTCTAGCAAGTATTTTTATATGAGGTTTATTAACAACTACGCAGTCAGACATTTTTCCTGCACTAAAGTTAAACTTTAAGGTCTATGGTTAACAGGTTCCTTTGTGCCCTTTTTAATATAATTTTTACTTTTTCTTTAAGCCAGTCCATTGATTCAATGCCAGTCATGAGTCTTGAGGAATTGAAGAATTAAGAACTATGGCTTCAAAATAACTCTCCATTGCCTGTTGGACCAGGAAATATTCTGGCTCCATTCCACACAAGCCTGTGAGGTATAAATCATATTGAAGCACAGGTAATTGTAAGTAAGTGAGCACAGCACACCCTGGCAGTTCAGTGATAGTTTTATAGGTCTCAAGTAAAAAGGAAATCATTGCTTATATATTATTAATTGTAATGTTTTATAAACAAAACCAAGTATAGCTGTATAATATTGTAGCCCAGTCTTTATCAACCTTTTTAACATGGAGGAACCCTTGAAATAAATTTCAGGTCTCGGGGAACCCCTGCTAATAATTAATATATCTACAGCTTGCAGGACGTTAGTGAAAACTGTAAGCTATATAAGTAAGTTATGTAAGTAAGAATAAGGAATGTGGCATACTTAAGTACTACAACAAATAATAACGTCCAGAAAAGAAATGCAGACCATAAAAATTGTACTGCTCTCTCACATCGGTGGTCAGTGAAGTGCTACGTTACGTTGGTGGACTGTGGGGAATGGCTTCCTTAGATTGATGGTCAGTGGAAAAGGTCCCCATTACACTGCTGGTTAGTGGGAAGAATGACCCTTACATTGCTGGGAAGTGAGAAGGCTACGCTTTTCAAATACCTGAATAGAGCACTGGTATCAGTGATAACTAATATGAGAGGTTAAAATCAGTCGTTCCTCCACCACTTAAAGACCAGCCGCCGCAGTTGTAATGCGGTAGGTTGGTTCTCCTGGGCAAATCGCCCCCATTGTACGTCGGCCACTTTAAGAGCTCTAGGGAGAGCGTGCGCGCCGGCGGAGTGACATCGGAGCTGATGTGTGTGACTGGCGGCCGCGATGTCCGCCGGCCACCTGTGATCGCTCCTGAGAGAGACAGAACAAGGATCTGTCAATGTAAACAGACAGATTTCTGTTCTGTCAGGGGAGGAGAGACAGATCTGCTGTTCCTAGTGATTAGGAACAGCGATCTCTCTCCTCCTCCAGTCACTACACTCCCCCCCACAGTTAGAAACACCTATGGAACACTTAACCCCTTGATTGCCCCCTAGTGTTAACCACTTCCCTGCCAGTAAAATTAATACAGTAATCAGTGGCTATTTTTAGCACTGATCGATGTATAGATGTCACTGGTCCCAAAAAAAGTGTCAAAAGTGTCCGAAATGTCCACCACAATGTCGCAGTCCCGCTAAAAATCTCTGATCACCACCATTACTAGTAAAAAAAAAAAGTTATAGGGGGGGGCGTGTCTGGAATGGTGCTGGGAGCAGACGTGTGTGTGTCTGAGCTCCCAAAGAACGGTGCTAACATCCGATTTCTAGGCTGCAGACCCACCTCAAACAATGCTCCTGTGTCCACCCCAGCTTCGGCAGCCTCTCCGGGGCATGCACAGGAGGAAATCCCAGCCGAAATCCTGGAAAAAGGCTGCAGCGCCGGACATTTCGGGCAAGGCCGCAGCCGCGGACTCACCTAAAAATCCTGCCCGGATAGAGAACCAGGTCGCAGACCCTGAATGGCTGCCTGCTACAGTGGCCGATTTCAAAGCGGTCATGCAGGCTATCACCACCCTGACCGACCAGGTGGATCATATACAGGCCAACGTGGAATTAATTAGGAAAGACTTTGACTTTGCATACACTGAAAACCAAGGTTAAGGTATTAGAGGCCCTGGCTGAAGACGCAGAAAATCGCAATAGAAGAGTTTGCATATTCTGGGACTTCCTGACCCCGCCGCCTTTGCTGAATGTTTATTACAACAACTACTCCCCTCAGCACGCTTTTCTCCATTTTTCACTTTGGAGAGAGCTCATCGCATACCCTCCACCAAGGGGCCCCAGGGAGCACCACTCCGCACTTTTATTTTCAAGCTGCTCCACTTCCGTGATAGGGATACAGTGATGAAGAAAACGAGATCTTGGGACTGTTTTGTCATAATTTGTGTTTTTACTATACTCTCACAAGCGATGGTTTAATCTATGACATGGGATACTTGGGATGGCATATCCTGATTTGTGTGGTGGTCTGGGTTCAGCTCCTGGGCCCAGTGGTCATACTCCAACTCAATATAGTGATGCAGGGCATATATGGCTGAGTGTACTATAATTTTGTGGAACACCAGGGGCCTGAACTCCTCTGTGAAGAGGTCACTGGTGTTTTAACTTCTTAATACTTACCGTCCCCAGATCTGTATCCTACAAGAGACTCACCTGACAGGCAGTTAGCCTCTGAGTCTTAGGAGGCCCTGCGTGGGGCATCACTACCACTCCACTTATACCAATTACTCCAGAGGGGTTAGCGTCCTAATTCACAAATTCTTACCATTCAGACTGCTGCTGCTGGAGCTGGACCCGGATGGTAGATATGTTATACTGCATGCTATGATAGATAGATTGGAGCTGGTGGTGGTGGGTCTGTTCCCCCCCGGCCTCCATGAAACTACTCAACCAGCTGATATCCAAGATTGCTGCATTTGCTACAGATAATGTGGTGATTCTGGGTGATTTCAATTTGGTCCTGGAGCCTGGGATGGACAGATTGTCCGCCGGGGCGGGCTCACTCTTGAAGCTGCTGAACTGGGCGGAAGCCTCCAACCTGACTGACGTGTGGAGGTGGCGTTATCCTCACTTTACATATCATTCAGCCTCACACAAAACCTTCTTGCACATAGACCTTGCCTATGCAGGGGGATCTGTCCTCTCTAGGGTTCAGGACATCTCCATCCTCCCCCGAGGCATATCGGACCAAGCTCCTCTTGCTTTAAAGCTGAGGGTGTCCACGGCACTGGGGGACAGCTTGTGGAAACTGTCCAGGTTTGGGCTAGAAGACTCTAGGGTCTCTGAGCCGTATAGATTCAAGGTGCTACATTACTGGCAGGACCTTGACCATTCTATACCCTTGACTACGTCCTGGGATGCGCTTAAGGCCTTCTCTAGGGTCAGCCTGCAGACACATATCCATAGGATCCGAAAAGACATGAGAGAGGACATATTGAAGGCTGAGACAAAGGTAGCTACACTTGAAGTGGAATATTCCACAACTTGGGGTCCCAAGGTGTACTCTGACTTTCAGGCAGCATTGAGGGATGTCCTCCTGTTCCAAACGTCTGCCACAAAATCTACATTTTTACATCAATCCCAATGAATATTTGAGCATGGAGAGAAGACGGGTAGTATGCTGGTATGGCTGGTGAGGGAAAGCTCCTCACCTGTGACTATCTCAGCTATAGCTGACTCTGACGTCGCTGCTGACTGACCCCACATCCATTAATGGCCGATTTGCATTGTTCTATCAAGAGCTGTACATCTCTCGGTTGGTGTGTACGGATGAGGAGCTCAGCTATAGCTGACTCTGATGTCGCTGCTGACTGACCCCACGTCCATTAATGGCTGATTTGCATCGTTCTATCAAGAGCTGTACATCTCTCGGTTGGTGTGTACGGATGAGGAGCTCACAGCATACCTGGAGGGGATGGAGCTACCTTGCTTGACATCAACCTACAGGGATGCACTAGATGCGCCTATTACGCTAGAGGAGATTCCAGTGACTTCCCTGCAAAATGGTAAAAGGCGGGGTCCAGACGGTATCCCTGCTGAACTCTTTAAAACATATGTGGAGGAACTGCTCCCCACGTTTAAGCTCATGCTCCAAAAAGCCATGGAGGAGGACTGTCTCCCCCCCGGCAATGGCTGAGGCGGATATTGTAGTCATTCTCAAGCCAGGTGAGGCCCCAGAGCAGTGCTCCTCCTACCGACCAATATCCCTCCTAAATGTGGATGCCATATTATTGGCCAAGGTGCATGCTTTGGTGCATGCAGACCAATCCAGATTTATGCCCTCTCCAGGGCAGACGGGGATGGTCCAGACGTAGTGGCCTCCTTAGATGCCGAGAAGGCTTTCAATTCAGTGGAATGGCGCAACGTAAATTTGGGTTTGGCCCTCGGTTTATTAGATGGGTTCAAATGCTCTAGCACAGCCCCACGGCCCGTATACGCACCAATAATTCACTATCATCTCCTTTCCCCCTGACCAGAGGTACTAGACAGGGATGTCCGCTCTCCCCCGGCTTGTTTGCGTTAGCCATGGAATCTCTGATGGCCCGCATTAGATCTGCCCTCTCGGTAGAAGGAATTTGGGTAGGAGTGGTTATAGACAAAATATCTTTATATGCCGACAACCCCCCCCTATTCCTCAAAGACATTTCCTCCCTCCCACCGGCCCTCCACATAGTGGATGTGTTTGGCTCATTCTCAGGCATTAGGGTCAACTGGGGTAAGTCACTCCTCTTCTCGCTCCATGTGTTGGGACATCACCCTCCAACAAGCACCCCCTTGAATTGGACATCCGAGTTTAAATATCTAGGGGTGCTGATTAGAGCTTCTCTATCCTCATACTTAGAACTGAACCTTATGCCACTACTAAAGACCTTCTCACAGAAATGCATGGCCTGGAGATCTCTTCTTCTTTCACCAGTGGGTAGGGTGAACCTGGTTAAGATGATATACTTGCCTAAATTCCTATACTTCTTCCGTAACTCCCCACTAGTGCCCCCAGCCTCATTTTTTGCCAAACTGAAAGGTATCATATCCTCCTTTGTATGGAACGGCAGGCCCCCACGCTTAGCCATCTCCACCTTGCAGCTTCCCATTACTCAGGGAGGCCTACCCCTACCCGACTTTCGGGTATATTTCTGGGCAGCGGTACTGGTAACAGTCAGGTGGTGGTTCTCTCAGCCCAAAGATAACCCAGCGGTAACCCTGGAAGCGGCCATTATGGGGTCATACTCTACCCTCAGTAACCTGGTGTTCATGGGACCAAGATCCCACCCCGGCATCACAGAACTAATGCGCACCACAATTTCGGTGTGGCACAGGGCTAGAGCGCGATCCAGGTCCCCCAGGACATTCTCCCCTCACATCCCCCTATGGGGCAACCCTAACCTCCCACGCCTGAACAAAGTTCCTGATCCCCAGATCTGGGCAGGGAGGGGGATAGTGAACCCTAAGCACATTGTCACCGGCAGAAAATTGTGGTCGTTCCCCAACCTCAAAGATGCTTATCAACTGCCGGGTTGGATGTTGTTTTGCTACTACCAACTTCGCCACATATATAAAAAGTCACCTCCCTACATAACTCTTTAATGTAGAAGGAGGGGAGGAGAGCAGGGAAATATGATATGTGTTTTTTACATATTCAATAAGAATAAACCTATGCTGGATGTTATTTGGGATCATTTGTTAAAAATGTACAATTAAAATCAGTTTTTTTGTGGATAAAGTAAAAGTTGTGTTGTTTAACAGTTGTGTCTCTATCTTTGGGTCATCTGCATATAGTATAAGCAGGTATTGACTTTATTCATTAGCATTCTTAGAATCTTGCATGTGTGTTATCTACTATCAGCCCATCCCCCCATGCCAAGTTTTTAGGTGTTATCCTGGACTTTGATCTATCCTTTAGGCCTCACATCCCATTCACTGTCCAAATCTTGGCGCCTCAACCAACGCAACAGCTCCAAAATATATCCCTTTCTAACCAATGACAGCACAAAGCTCCTAGTTCACTCCCTGGTCATCTCTCACCTTGACTACTGCAACTCCCTCCTCATTGGCTTACCTTTACATGCCCCCTTCAGTCCATTATGAATGCTGCTGTCTGGCAGCTCCACCTTACCAACGACTCTGTGTCGCCTACCCCTCTCTGTCAATCCCTCTACTGGGTTCCACTCACCCAACAAATTAAATTCAAAATGCTAACAACAACTTACAAAGCCATCCATAACTCAGCTACATCACTAACCTTGCCTCAAAATACCAACCTAATCATTCTCTTCGTTCCTCCCAAGACCTCCTACTTTTTAGCTCACTCGTCACCTCCTCCCATGCTCACCTCTAGGACTTTTCCAGAGCTTCTCCCATCCTATGGAACTCCTTACCCCCTGTATGATTATCTCCTAATCTGTTTGCTTTTAGATGATCCCTGAAAACCCTTCTCTTCATGGAAGCCTGTCCTGCCCACACCTAACAACTGTAGTTTGATTTTCTCCTTCATTTCATCCCCCACAGTTATTACCTTTTGTATTACTTAACCCTCCCTCCATTGGCATTTATACAGTGATCAGTGCTATAAAAATGCACTGATTACTGTGTAAATGTCACTGGCAGGGAAGGGGTTAACACTAGGGGCAAGCAAGGGGTTAAATGTGTGTTCCCTCAGCATGTTCTAACTGCATGGGGATGGGAGCGACTAGGAGAGGAGCCATATAATTTTTCCTACTTAGTATGAACAAACTATATGGCTCCTCTCCTCTGACATCACAGGGATTTGTGTGTTAACACACAAATCCCCATGCTGGCGCTTGTGCTCGCAATCGCGCGTTGTCATGGCAAGAAAAATGTAATTTTGACCTAAATAATAATGTTTAGATTTGCTTCCTATGATAAAATCCAAATTAAAGGGATCGTGCATTATGAAAAATCAGTGGACGAAAATGGTCATCATAATAAAACATTCTATAAATTTAGCTAAATATAACTACTAACTATTTATGAATAGTCTACTAAAGCCACATATTTCCAAATGTGATCAAACAGAATTCATAAATTGAATTGGCAGTTCTCACAATGGAGGTGTTTTGGAATGTGTGTTCTTTTTTCATTGTTGGTCACTTAGGTGATTGACCTAAATTTGTTCTTATATTGTTTTAGCAATAACATGGTTACCACAAATTGCGTACAGCCATTTATAAACGTAATCCCTTGATATATAAATGTAATGTATAAGGCTTTAAAAAAAAGACTCTACCATACTAAAATATTGCCATTTTGAAAACTGACAATATGATTTGTGGATTCGGATTTTAATACTCAGAAATAATTTGTGTTTCAAATGGAATACAGAGTTTTTTGTGTTTGAAAGATTGTGCTTACCTTATCAATCTGTGGATTAATGTTGTTGCACCTTTGATGTTCCTTGGATCAGATCATGCAATCCCAGATTCTCAGCTTTCACAGGGACCCCCCAGTTTATTTCACATACTGTACACACTTAAATTGTAACTATGTAAAACTTGCCATACTTGGAATTCAACCTTAATACATTTCTTATCACTTCCTGTTTTGTCTCTAGGGCTGGAAGTGAGGGGAAATCTCCCCAGTGAGCAGAATATCTATTTAAATCAAATAAAAAAACTGAGTCCCACCTTTTAAAACATCTGTAATTCATGGACCAAAATATTTCAATTACCTATGATTATTAAGACATGTTGAGACTAGGGCGTGGCCACACATGGCATGTAGTAGGACGTGTCTGAGCTAGCTCCGCCGAGTATCCTGCACAATCCTCCTGATTGAACCGCTATCCTTCACTGCTCCGACCCCGGACACACGCCACCCGCTGCTGCAGAACCTCTGCTTCTTTCATCTGGTGATATTGTCGCTCCACCAAGTCCAGGAAAGGAGAGGGCCCCCGTGTTCCACCCAACACCCCCGGCCAAGATGGCAGACTCCCATCACGCTCAGTGACAGAAGCAGCCCAGCACCTCTTTGCAAAGGCTGGTAAAGATCCACTGCTGCTTCTACTGCCTGACTCCGGTAGAGATGTACTAGAGGAAGACCTGGGAGACCTGGATGGTACTCCCCTGCTGCTTGCTGTCCCACCAGATGTCTCCCATGTAAGTACACAGCCTCCTGCTTCCAATATGGCCGCAGCTGTACAGCAGGACAGTACTGATCCTGAACCCATGCTTAGGGATATATATATTTACAGCTGTCACCACCTGTAATTCATCTATTGCTGACCTAACTGGGGAGGTGAAAAGTATGAATGTAGAGATTTCCTTATTGAGGCAAGACATGCAAAACTGAGGGAACACACTTCTGCCTTGGAGGGCTGCCTTAGTACCTTGGAAGATGACTGGCAACCCCTGCAAAGAAATATCAGATATGTGCAATCTGTGACTTCTGCTAATACATTTAGACTGGAGGACATGGAGAATTGTCTCCGCAGAAATAATGTATGGGCATTTGGCATCCCTGAGCAAACAGACGGTAAGAATCAGGACCTGGTTATCTGATACCTTTGGCCGGGAAGAATTTTCACCTACGTTTGCAGTAGAAAGAGCTCATAGAGTTCCAGCACAGCCACCACCACAAGGAGCTCCAAGACATGTTGAGATCTGTAGTTCTGTATCAAGAAATAAAAAGCTGCAGGTTACCTTCCGCTAACCGTCCAACTTCAATATGCTTTCAATTATGCCAGGGCTGTCTTAATGCATGGCCCCCATGAGGGCTCCATAATAATCTTGTATTAGGCTTTGCCTCTATAGGCTGACAGGAGATGTGGCAGCATCATCATTCACTACTCCTGTCAGCAGGGAAGAGGAGAAGCACAGCAACGCCACCTAGTCTTGAAAAGTGCGGCCAGGCAGGGGAAGGCAGCTGCTTTTTTTGTAGTATTCTTGTACAGCCTTGATCATAAACTGTCTTTAAACCCTGAACTGCAGAGCTGGAGCAGGCAGTAATGGGCAGAGCTGTGCATGGGGAAAGTGGCTTCCTGAGTCCCAACCTGCCCCCCCTCACTTCCATGCAGTACTGTGTGCACAGGAATCTTACTCGGTGGTACAGGCGCCAAACGATGGTGAGCCAGGTACAGTAAGCTGTGGTTTTTCAGAAGGCTATGTGTGTACAGTATGTATGTGAATGTATATGTATGTGTGTGAATTTATGTACAGTATCAATGTATGTGAGTGTGTATGTATGTGTGTAAGTTTATGTATGTATGTACAGTGGGGACGGAAAGTATTCAGACCCCCCTAAATTTTTCACTCTTTGTTATATTGCAGCCATTTGCTAAAATCATTTAAGTAATTTTTTTTCCTCATTAATGTACACACAGCACCCCATATTGACAGAAAAACACAGAATTGTTGACATTTTTGCAGATTTATTAAAAAAGAAAAACTGAAATATCACATGTTCCTGTGCTGTCCATTTCTTCTGATCATCCTTGAGATAGTTCTACACCTTCATTTGAGTCCAGCTGTGTTTGATTATATTGATTGGACTTGATTAGGAAAGCCACACACCTGTATATGTAAGACCTTACGGCTCACAGTGCATGTCCGAGCAAATGAGAATCATGAGGTCAAAGGAACTGCCTGAAGAGCTCAGAGACAGAATTGTGGCAAGGCACAGATCTGGCCAAGGTTACAAAAAAATTTCTGCTGCACTTAAGGTTCCTAAGAGCACATAATCCTTAAATGGAAGATGTTTGGGACTACCAGAACCCTTCCTAGAGCGGACCGTCTGGCCAAACTGAGCTATCGGGAGAAGAGCCTGGGTGAGAGAGGCAAAGCAGAACCCAAATATCACTGTGGATGAGCTCCAGAGATGCAGTCGGGAGATGGGAGAAAGTTGTAGAAAGTCAACAATCACTGCAGCCCTCCACCAGTCGGGGCTTTAAGTCAGAGTGGCCAGACAGAAGCCTCTCCTCAGTGCAATATACATGAAAGCCCACATGGAGTTTGTTAAAAAACACCTAAAGGACTCTAAGATGGTGAGAAATAAGATTCTTTGGCCTGTTGAGACCAAGATAGAACTTTTTGGCCTTAATTCTAAGCAGTATGTGTGGAGAAAACCAGGCACTGCTCATCACCTGTCAAATACAGTCCCAACAGTGAAGCATGGTGGTGGCAGCATCATGCTGTGGGGGTGTTTTTCAGCTGCAGGGACAGGACGACTGGTTGCAATCGAGGGAAAGATGAATGCGGCCAAGTACAGGGATATCCTGGGCAAAAACCTTCTCCAGAGTGCTCATGACCACAGACTGGGCAGAGGATCCCCAAATCCAGGTGTGAAAAACTTGTTGCATCTTTCCCAAAAAGACTCATAGCTTTATTAGATCAAAAGGGTGCTTCTACTAAATACTGAGCAAAGGGTCTAAATACTTAGGACCATGTGATATTTCAGTTTTTCTTTTTTAATAAATCTGCAAAAATGTCAACAATTCTGTGTTTTTCTGTCAATATGGGGTGCTGTGTGTACATTAATGAAGAAAAAAAATGAACTTAAATGATTTTAGCAAATGGCTGCAATATAACAAAGAGTGTTGTAGGGGATCAGACTCAATGCAGGGACAAGCTCACAGTTTCTTAAGGAAAACATTGTGTTTAATCCACAGGATATTCCCAAAAAGAAGAAAAAGGGCATCTTGCCATCAATCAAAGATAAACTTCTGCTCTACTGAGTCTTACTGTGCCCGTAGTCTGACCAGTCTTTGGTTTTGGTACGGTTCAGAAGGGGGGAGGGGCGCTCGCTCTTCCCCACCCTTTTTTCTGACCGGCCGGGCTGCGTGCTCAGATAGGGGTCTGGTATGGATTTTGGGGGGACCCCCATGCCGTTTTTTTCTGCGTAGGGGGTTCCCCTTAAAATCCATACCAGACCAAAGGGCCTGGTATGCTCTTGGAGGGGGAACCCATGACGATTTCTTATTTAAAATTTGGCGTGGAGTTCCCCCTCAAGATCATCTGAGCACAAGTTGCATGCCAAAGTCGGATCATGCAAGACGGCGATCCGACTTTGATCCGACTTCAATGATAGTCAATGGGCTTAAGTAGGATCAAAGTCGGACCAAAGTAGTACAGGGAGCATTTCTAAAGTCGGAACGACTTGTGTCGGACCAGTTAAGATGGCTTCCAGAGGGAAACATTAATTTTCACACGTCATACGACATGAGCTCCCAATGTCGGAGCGTTTGTTGCACCAGTGTGAACCCGGCCTAAACGGCGGTCGACAGACTTGGGAGTCTGTCCCACCCAGATCTCTATCCGACTCCCAATAAAACCACATCAATACAGGGTAAAGAACCATCCTTCTTTACCCTGAAGTCTATGCTGGTATTATCTTAGATTGTAAATCTAAGAATCCGTGGCGGAACATATATCCCATCAATCACTTTTCCTGTAATTTTAACATTTCACAGGCACCCTGCTACAGTGTGTATGTACAGTATGTGTTTGTGAGTTTATGTATGAGTGTATGTGTGTATGTACGTACGTATGCATGTACAGTATGTGTATGCATGCATGTGCATTCATTTAATTACATGCATGTGTGTGTGTGTACGTATGTACATCAATACATTACTGTTAGGCCTTGTTCACATGGGAACATGAATAGGACTGCCTGCATGAGGAAGCACCGAACACCTAGGCATCCTTATGCCCATGCAAGCAGACATGGCCCTCACATTTGTGTTTGCTTAAAGCAGGGTTCCCATTTAAAAAAAATAAAATAAAAGTCAGCAGCTACAAATACTGCAGCTGCTGACTTTTAATTGGACACTTACCTGTCCCTGGGTCCAGCTATGTGGGGGATCAAAGCCCCGCTCGTCCCCCCTTCCGCTCGTCGACGCCGGCATTTCAACTGGCTTCACAGCCGGGCACCCACTGAGAATCCGCCGCGCACCGTCACTGGCCCCGCAATCATCTGGGACCGGTCACGTGTCCAAGATGATTGACAAGAGGGAGGGTGGAGAGGCAATCTCCCTTCCTGCGCTGAGGGAAGTGACATCAGGAGCCCAGGCACCGAAGGAGGCAGACTATGAGAGACCCCCTAGCAACAGGCATTTAGAGGTGAGTAAAAAAAAAATGTTCTCCAAATGTTTTTTTTTAATTTTTTTTAAGAACATTACTAATTTTTTTTTTTTTTTGGGGGGTGGAACTCCACTTTAAGAATGCCCCTTGTAAACAAGGCCTATGAGTAACGTACAGACATACTGTACATACAGGTAAATACAGGCCACTGACAGGCTGGGAAAGGCATTTATGATAGGAGGGCAGTGTGTACAGGGAGGGGAGATAGTGTAAAAAAGGAGTGTGAGAAGTGTGTACAGGGAAAAGAGGGTCAGGGTATAAAGGCGGGCAGTGTGTAGAGAGGGCGGGGCAGTGTGTACAGGAGGTGAATTTATTCACTTGAGGTCCACCCTAAATATATGTGATCCAGCTCTTCTGGGTAGTGGGCCTGCATGCGTGCCGTCGAAGGCTCGCTCTCACTGTGATCGCACACAACGGGAGCCTAGACTCAATGTCTGCCAGCACCCTCCAATCATCCAGCAGAGAGGCAGAACAAGGTAGATTGCAGTTCTGTCAGGAGGGAAGGCATGGATCCTGTGTCTCTGCAAAGCAGGGAATACATTACATCTCTTCATCTAGTAAAAGCACCTCCCACAGTGTAGTAAAACACTAGTTAGGCACACATTTAACCCTTTGATCGCCTCTTTTCCAGCCAGTGTCATTAGTGCAGTGCATATTTTTAGCAATGATCACGATATTAGTGTCACTGGTCCTCAAAAAGTGTCAAAAGCATCAGTTAGTGTCAGAATGTCCATTGCAATATTGCAGTTCTACTATAAGTCACTGATCGCTGCCATTGCTAGTAAAGTAAATAAATTAAAATGTAAAGAATATCCTATAGTTTGTAGACGCTATAACTTTTCCACAAACCAATCAATATACATGTATTGGGAAATTTTTTACCAGAAATTAGTAGAATACATATTGGCCTAAATTTATGAAGACATTTTTTTTTTCAATATTTTTATTGGATACGTTTAATAGCAGAAAGTAAAAATATAGTTGTTTTTTTTTTCAAAAATGTCTGTCTTTTTTTGTTTATAGCTCAAAAAATAAAAACTACAGAGGTGATCAAATACCACCAAAAGAAAGCTCTATTTGTGGGAAAAAAAACGGGCATACATTTTATTTGGGTACAGCATCGCATAACCACACAATTGTCAGTTAAAATAACGCAGTGCCGCATTGCAAAAAATAGCCTTGTCATGAAGGTGGGTAAACCTTCCGAAGGGTCAAGTGGTTAATATGTTTTTTCAGCTAAGCACACCCTCCTGCTTGTATGCCTGAGCTAAGGGAAGATGGATTGCAGGAAGTAAATGCTACATGAACCATCCGCCCTTACTCCAGGAGGTGTTTTTCCAGGTGATTTCTCAAAATAAAGCATGGAGACATGGATGGAAGAGTTTGCTTTGAGTATTGAAAATGAATTAAATAGCGTTTTCGGTTTGGGGTGCTCAGATGTGGTGTAGTTCCGGTTTAATTTTATATATAAATGATCCATGGGTCCTAGATACTCTCCAAGTTGTTGCTGATTATATTTTAGTATACTAGCAAGTTTCTCATGTGCATAATCCATAAGATCTTATGCTTAGTTGAAGAAAGAGATACTTTAAGGGTTTTCCAGGTTTTTGCTACTAGAATTTACAGGCTAAGTTCACTAATTTTCACCTTTTTTTTCTTTTTCATAAATTCCAGCATGCCTATGTACCAATACAGCATTAATGTACTTCTTTTGCAAAAATAATTCAGCTTTCCATTAATTCTACACATGCTTACCTCACTCTTTTCATAGCTGTTTAAACATACTGCTCCATTATTTCTGCCTTACTTCCTGGTTAGACTTTAGGTCATGACACAGGAAGAAGTTGACCAGCTGGGGTTAGATGATGCAAGATGTGTGCTAATGAGATCAGCTGGTCAACTCCTTCCTGTGTCATGACCTAAAGTCTGACCAGGAAGTAAGACAGAAGTAATGGAGTAGTGTGTTTTAACAGCTATGAAGAGAGTGAGGTAAGTGAGTGTAGAATTAATGGAAAGCTGTTTTATTTTTGCAAAAGGACTACAAAAATGTTATATTTGCACATAGGGGAGCTGGAATTTAGAAAAAAAAAAGCTGAACAAAGGTGACCTTATCCTTTAAATGTTCCAGAGGTCAAGTGGTTCATTTGGGATAATTCATTGGTTGTAGTTATATGTTGTTTCTAATCTGACCAAAAAAAGCCACCCCCAATATTTAGCATATTTTAGCCACACACGCTTTTTGCTGCGGCATGCTGTGCGTGCCACAGGTCGCCCACTTCCTGCTAGGGGCCCAAATGCATTACTTTGCCCAGGGGCCCATGATACTATTAAGATGTCCCTGAACTACACTGCTAGATACAATGCCTTCTGTTATTAGTGTATTATATTCTGAAATATAGGAAATCAGAGGTGTACAGGCATACCCCACTTTTAAGTACACAATGGGGTTTATTTACTAAAGCTGGAAAGTGCAAAATCGGGCTGACTTCTGCATAGAAACCAATGAGCTTCTAGGTTTTATTACCAAAGCTTAACTGAACAAGCCGAGGTTAGAAGCTCATTGGTTTCTATGCAGAAGTGAGCTTGATTTTGCACTTTATAGCTTTAGTAAATAAACCCCATTGTGTACTTAAAAGTGGGGTATTCCTGTAATCGTATGTCTAATATATGCTTTTCTATGCCTGACCTTCATGAAGTCTTTGGTTGACAATAGACTCATAATGGAAAAGTAAGATCCATTATTCCTTTCATAAGTATAGAGTTTTGAATGATGAGGACTCAATAACTGTACATTGTCTTGAAGTCATGACTTTATGGATAAGTGCTTTACCTTAATTTGGCCAGAGATATAATTCTTTGGATAAGTATTTATTTTCAGCGTTAACAATGTGTCAAACAAGAGATTACTGTATGTCACGTTTAATCCTTCTATTCCTTATCATGTGTACACTGTCCATTTAAAGTGGTTGTATATCCCTGTAGGTGATTTTTACCTACAGGTAAGCCTATAATAAGGTTTACCTGTAGGTAAAATGAATATCTCCTAAACCTGTATGGTTTAGAAGATATTCACTTTGCATGCAGCTGCAGACGTCAGCGTCGCATGTGCTCTGAAGGTCCGGCGGAAGCTGCCGCAAAATGGACTCCTTGCCGGAAAAAGGACTCCCGCGCGCAAGTGACATCATCGCGGCTCTGACCACTCACAGCACCAGAGCCACAAACCCAGAAGAAATGCTGAGGGAACATGTCAACTCCCTTAGCGGTAATCAGGAGGCGATGCAGAGGTCTCAATCTAAGGCAAGTATTTCATAATGAGCTAGTATGCGATGCATACTAGCTTATTATGCATTTTCCTTACAGGTTTTATTTATTTATTTATTTATTTGCGGGTATACAACTGCTTTGAAGGGTGAAAAATCTGTATTCACAGCCTAGGTTCATGTTAGTTTGTTGTGAAATTTGTGTTGCATTTGCTGTTTTATCTTGATAATCATGTAGTTTTTTTTTTTTCTTTAGCTTTGCTATTATTGCAAGATGCACATTCAATTACTATATTTTGTCCATGAACCTAAAGCTGAACTCCAAACAGATATAAAAGAGACACATTATTGTGGCTCTGTATTGATCAATACATTATTATATAAGTATTTGTATGAGTAAGTACATGACTTGGTATCAGGGAGGGAGAATCAACACAGGAAACCAGGCAGTTGTACTATAGTGTTCATGTACTTACAAGGGACATGCTGATAGGAGGAGAGAGCAGAGTGACAATAAGATATGCTCATCATTCAGCTGCTTCTTCTTTTACTGTGCATTCACAGCAAAAGAGACAAGACCTAGTGGACATTGGTCCCTCACACAGAGAGACACTGCCGCCTCATCTGTGCTCACCAGTGCCACCTGCCAGTGCTCACTAGTGCCACCTACTAGTGCACAACAGTGCTGCCTATCAGTGCCCACCAGTGCCACCTATCAATGCCCACCAGTGCCACCTATCAGTGGCGATCAGTGCTGCCAATCAGTATCCATCAGTGCCTCATCATCAGTGCTGCCTGTGTTACCTACCAGTGCCTATCAGAGCCCATCAGTGCCACCCATCAGTGCCACCTATTAATGCTCTTCAGTGCTGCCCATCAGTGCCACCCATCAGTGCCATCTATCAGTGCTGCCTTATCAGTGTCTATCAGTGCCCATCAGTGCAGCCTCATCAGCGCACATCAATGAAGGAGAAAAATTACCAGTTTGCAAAATTTTATAACAAACTATGAAAATTTTCTGGTCCTTTTTTTGTTTGTTTAGCAAAAAATAAAAATCACAGTAGTGATTAAATACCACCAAAAGAAAACTTTATTTGTGTGAAAAAAATGATAAAAATGTAATTTGGGGACAGTGTGCATGACCGCGCATTTGTCATTCAAAATGTGACAGCGCTGAAAGCTGAAAATTTGCTTGGGTGGGAAGGGGGTTTAGGTGCTCAGTAGGTAAGTGGTTAAGGAATTTCAGCCCATTTAGCTAAAATTACATCTCTAATCTAAGATAATTGTCCCTGTATTTAAATTAAAAAAAAACATACTTACCAGTCCATGGAGTTCAGAGTTGTTCAAGTCCAAAATGCTATCTTGGAAACAAATCCCACACATACTGTACATAGTCATGCCACAGGTCTCTGCCAGTTCCCATAGACTGGCAGAGACCTGCAGTGGTCTGAGCTCATGCAGGGGGAATTTTGCAGATGTGCAGATGTGCCGTCCATCTGTGCATGCATTAGATATCACTCTAAAACACTACCTCCTGGGATGTGATGCAGACTTTGGTGGCTGGACCATGCCAGCCTCACCTAGGTGAGGATTCAGAAATGGGATCAATTAAAACGTTATGTAAAGGTTATCTCCACATTCGTGGGGAAAAACAATGTGCAAATAAAAAACAATAGTACAGCTTATACAACTGTGACACAAGTCATATTGTAATTGAATGTTATTAAAATTACCTTCCTTTTTTAATCTGCAGCTCTTTAATTTTCTGTAAAATGCAATGCAATATGGCTACCTGGAGTGATTATTGAGGGATATGCCATTTCCTGCTTGTGTGATTGGCTGACTGATTTTCCCAGAAGTCTATACTAAGATACAAGTCAAATTTTGAGTATCCCCTGCAAAAAAAATAAATAAATAAATTTTGGTGAGATACCCATAAAAGGAAATCACATCTAAAGGGATGAAGACCCTGCCACTTTCCTCATTATAGCCCTGCAGGTACAGCAGCTGACTGATAATAATAAAACCACTCCCATACAGATTCACTTAGCACATGGACATAGACCAGTGTTTCTCAATCTTTTTTTTCATCAAGGCACCCTTTAAAACAATGCACAATCTTGATTTTATGTAATCCATTCTGCTCTTTTTATACAAAGAATTCCATTATATCTTGGTTGTATCTAGGGTCAAAATATAAAATCATATGTTCATTTCTACATTGTATTTCTAGCCTTCTCCTAATACTCTGAATGATCTGGAGGTTTGTAAACTTACTCTGTGAAGAATCCCACACATTTACTTTCTTTAATTCTGTGACAACGTATTCACCATGTCCTGTTAGTAGGCACTGCTATGTCACAGAATTCAAAGAACCTGCCTTCTGAACTACGGAGGTGCTGAGAGGTGGAGCTTCAAGAGGCAGAGTAACTACATGAATCACAGCTTGCAAGCAGCAAGGTACCATGGAATATGTAGTCCTTAGAAATTGAAATTAAACAGCAGAGGAGAAGCTGCAATGCATGCAGGAAATCCAGGAAGTTTTGGAAAGAGATGGCCAACATTCAGGCAGCATTCACAACATGAATGGAGATTTATCAGGTAAGTATAATTGGATGTATCTGAGGAATAATTTAGACCCTCTTATTGGGAAACTTAAAAGCACTTTAAAAGTATGGTCTAACCTTCCATTAACTCTATTAGGTAGGATAAATATTTTTATAAAAGGTTTTCATGCCATACTTCCTTTATATATTAAGCAATTCACCAGTGTACATTTCCAAATGCAGATTTTGAACAATAGACTCTATTCTTACGTCCTTCATTTGGGGTGATAGAGCTGTTTGAATCTCTAAGGACACACTACAATTGCCTGTTTTGGAAGGGGGTCTTGCAGTTTCCAATCTCCAAAATTATTACATTGCCCCCCAATTAGCTCATGCCCACTGGTGGTTTTACCCTGAAATCAATAACGCAGCTACAGCACTAGAGGCTGCTATTCTCACATCCTACAAATCCCTGCAAAATGTAATACATTACCGATCCACTTTGAGCAGGGAACGTACAAGCATTTTATCATCCATGACGATATAAGTTTTCAAACTCTCCAATTTACTCTCATCTGGCTCAGCTCCTGTACATTCACCCACCGCTCCTTTGTGGACCAATCCACAACTAAGGGAATTTTTTCAGAGGATGGACACGGGGCGTTTTGGTTTCGTCACGCCGTTAAATTAATCTCCCATCTACTTTTATTAGATACCTTTTGTTCCTTTGACGATTTTCATAGAGACTTCTATGAAAGTCTCTAGTCCTCCACAGCCTATTTTCGGTATCTATAATTACGACAAAGGACCACAGCTCAATATGGCCTACGTAATATCTTGTTACAATCTTCCTCCCCTAGAACGCCTCATGAATGATCCTTCACACTCTAAACTTATTTATACATACTATTCCTCTTTGCTTCACTCTAAAACTGATATGGCCTGTACACACGGCCGTATTTTCCGAAGGAAAAAGTGCGATCGGATTGTGTTGTTGAAAATTCTGATCGTGTGTGGGCTTCATCGGACTTTTTCCGTCGGAATTTCCGACACACAAAGTTTGAGAGCAGGCTATGAAACTTTCCGACAACAAAATCCGATCGGTTAAATTCCGACTGTGTGTACACAAATCTGACGCACAAAGTGCCACGCATGCTCAGAATAAATAAAGAGATGAAAGGTATTGGCTACTGCACCGTTTATAGTCCCAATGTATGTGTTTTACGTCGTTCAGAATGATCGGATTTTCTGACAACTTTGTGCGACCGTGTGTATGCAAGACAAGTTTGAGCCAACATCCGTCGGAAAAAATCCATGGATTTTGTTGTCGGAATGTCCGAACAATGTCCGACCGTGTGTACAGGGCATTAGACTTATGCCCCGTACACACGATCGGATTTTCTGACAACAAATGTTGAATGTGAGCTTGTTGGCTGAAAGTCAGACCGTGTGTATGCTCCATCGAACATTTGTTGTCGGACTTTCTGCCAACAAATGTTGGCTAGCAGGTTCTCAAATTTTTCGCCAACAAAACTTTGTTGTCGGAATTTCCGATCGTGTGTACACAAGTCCGATGCACAAAAGTTCACGCATGCTCAGAATCAAGCAGAAGGAGCCGCACTGGCTATTGATCTCCTTTTTTCTCGGCTCATCGTACGTCTTGTACGCCCCCACGTTCGTAATTGCCAACATTTGTGTGACCGTGTATATGCAAGACAAGTTGGAGCCAACATTCTTCGAACAAAAATCCACTGTTTTATTGTCGGAAAGTCCGATCATGTGTACGGGGCATTAATGTTACTGAATCTAGATGGTGCAACTTACGGAGGAAGCTTGGCATGAAATCCTTCCTTTACAGGTCCCCACAGTCATCTCATTGAGGGATAAAGTAATCCTTTATAGGTCCTATTATTCTCCCAGTCTCCTTTATCATTTGACGAGGATGCCCTCTGCCATCTTTTCCAAATGCTCTTCGGAAGGTGGCACATTTTACCACGTAGTGTGGCAGTGCCGACTGGTTAGAGTGTTCTGGTCTGAAGACACAGCTTTTATCAATTTGATCACCCAAATACTTAATAACTGTAACCCCTTGAGGTGTTTGCTTGGATATATTGATGATGAATCTCTATCTAAGAATTCCCAAACTTTTATACGTTTGACTTTATTTTATGCCAAAAATCGGTTATTTATGCCAAAAATACAGTATTTGTAGCTGCAGACTTTCAATTCTTTCATGGGGGGTGGAACTCCTTTTTAAGGTAGTAACTGGAATTAGGGACTATTTGATGATTATCCACTGTTTCCTTTTAAACTGTTATGCAGTTATGCATGCAGTTATGCAGCTTTCATCTCTTAATTTATTCTGAGCATGCATGGCACTTTGTGCGTCGGATTTGTGTACACACAATCGGAATTTCCGACAACGGATTTTGTTGTTGGAAAATTTTATAGCAAACTCTCAAACTTTGTGTGTCGAAAAGTCCGATGGAAAATGTGTTATGGATCCCACACACGGTTGGAATTTCCGACAACGAGGTCCTATCACACATTTGCTGTCGGAAAATCCGACCGTGTGTACAGGGCATAAGAGGTACAGTATAACCATTACTTCCATTATCCAGTGTACATTTATAGAATGGACACTTTGTTTACTTTGTGCTGTGATATCTGAGCATGGTTTGGGCTGTTTGTTTTTCTATTGTACTTGTAAAATGTACAATAAAGTTAACCTTTAACAAAAAAAAAAAAGTTTAAACGGGACTGTCACTATTTATTCATTGTTTGCATTGTTATTACAATTCTGATGTAATGTTACAAAATTATAGTGTGTACTGTGGCCATAGATTGTCTTTATTATAAAACAAAAAAAAATGTCCAATTGTGTAAAAGGGAGGGGGAGGAGTCAGAAAAGCGCTATTCATAAGTAAAGCTCTGCTTTTATCTGTAAACCTAACTGTTCCATTTGTCTTCAATTCAGCTTTAATTTCAAACACCTTGAAGAAAGTATGTTTGTTTTCATGGTAATAATATGATATAATGTAACCCTGCTGTTAAATTACAAGAATTTTTGTATTCCCAAGGAGTTCAGTGTCTATATGAAAGCATGAAAGCTGACAGCATTTTCAAAGGTCACAATATACAAACACAAAAAGCAGTATAATTTACTGCAAATGGTCTTATATTCCTTATAATACACAGATATTGACACTACATAGGCTTCTAGGGTAGGGATGAGCTTCCTGTTCGAATCGAACGCATGTTTGACTCAAACATTGCCTGTTCGGTCGTTCGCCGAATTCAGAACGATATGGGCCGTTCGCGCCAAATTCGAGTGGCGTGTCATGGCCCATAATTCACTGCGGCATCGCAGTGTATTGCTGGCTGATGATTGGCCAAGCATACACTATGACCCGCATGCTTGGCCAATCACAGCGCCGTCTGTACAGAGAGCCGTAATTGGCCAAAGCCAGGGTGGCTTTGGCCAATTATGGCTCAGGGGGTTTAGTACACGCCCCACACTATATAAAGCCGCCTGCACGGCAGCCCTGTGTAGTGTGTTCCGGCGTTGAGAGAGAGATAGATTGACAGAGAGACAGTGTCATTTGATTTAAATTAGATAGAGTAGGCCGGCGACTCAGTTAGCTGCACTTACAGTGTATTGTGTATATATATATATACATCCTAGGTGTTGTGTGTATATATATATATATATATATATATATATATATATATATATATATACACTGTATTCAGTTTAGCCGTTCCTGTTATTCTCTTCCTACTACTGACAGGCAGGCAGGTGTTTTTACAGTATTTACAGCTACCTGAAGAAAATTGCTGGTATTCATCCTGATCCTATTAGTCCTATTAGCTACAGTATTTACAGTTAGTGTAGTGCGTCCTCTGCACAGTGTGCACCTAAAGCTACCTAAACAAAATTAGTGGTGTTCTTCTGATCCTATTAGTACAGTACTGCAGGCAGCTGCAGTATTTTCAAGTTAGTGTAGTGCGTCCTCTGCACAGTGTGCACCTAAAGCTACCTGAAGAAAATTAGTGGTGTTCTTCTGATCCTATTAGTACAGTACCACAGGCAGCTGTAGTATTTACAAGTTAGTGTAGTGCGTCCTCTGCACAGTGTGCACCTAAAGCTACCTAAAGAAAATTAGTGGTGTTCTTCTGATCCTATTAGTACAGTACCACAGGCAGCTGTTGTATTTACAAGTTAGTGTAGTGCATCCTCTGCACAGTGTGCACCTAAAGCTACCTGAAGAAAATTAGTGGTGTTCTTCTGATCCTATTAGTACAGTACTGCAAGCAGCTGCAGTATTTACAAGTTAGAGTAGTGCATCCTCTGCACAGTGTGCACCTAAAGCTACCTAAAGAAAATTAGTGGTGTTCTTCTGATCCTATTAGTACAGTACCGCAGGCAGCTGCAGTATTTACAATTTAGTGTAGTGCATCCCCTGCACAGTGTGCACCTAAAGCTACCTGAAGAAAATTTGTGGTGTTCTTCTGATCCTATTAATACCACAGGCAGGCAGCTACAGTATTTACAGTTAGTGTAGTGCATCCTTTGTACAGTGTGCACCTAAAGCTACCTGGAGACAATTGCTGTTCTTCTGCTCCTATGGCAGGCAGCTACAGTATTTACAGTTAGTGTACTGTGTCCTCTGCACAGTGTGCACCTAAAGCTACCTGAAGAAAATTAGGCAGGCAGGCAGCTACAGAATTTACAGTTAGTGTACTGTGTCCTCTGCACAGTGTACACCTAAAGCTACCTGAAGAAAATTAGTGGTGTTCTTCTGATCCTATTAATACCACAGGCAGGCAGCTACAGCATTTACAGTTAGTGTAGTGCGTCCTCTGCACAGTGTGCACCTAAAGCTACCTGGAGACAATTGCTGTTGTTCTGCTCCTATTAATACCACAGGCAGGCAGCTACAATATTTACAGTTAGTGCACTGTCTCCTCTGCACAGTGTGCACCTAAAGCTACCTGAAGAAAATTAGTTGTGTTCTTCTGATCCTATTAATACCACAGGCAGGCAGCTACAGTATTTACAGTTAGTGCAGTGCGTCCTCTGCACAGTGTGCACCTAAAGCTACCCGAAGACAATTGCTGGCATTCTCATACTAATAATACTAAAGGCAGGCAGTTGATTCTGCTAGCTGCAGTATCAGTATATATATACATCCCTGCTTTGTGCAGCTACATCTCACTGCAGGCCATTAGTATGTCTGGTATGTCAAGGAGAGGCAACTTTTTTTTGAAATATATGCATTTGAACATATATGTATATATAGTCCCCACAATAAATATAAAAAAATAAAGTCCTTCTGTGCTGGTGAAAACAATAGTTGTGTTGGTAATTCACTTTGCAAAGGTGATCACAGCATGAGTGTTTTATCTGTGCTCTTATTGTGGCTGCACTCACCGGAATTCTCCCCCCCCTCTTGGGGTATGGAGCATTCACAGTATCTGCCACTGTGCAGCACTCTGGGAGCTGGATGGTCCCTGATGTATTAGCAGTTTTCACTCTTTGTTATTATCTTTCTCCTCTTCCTCTCTCTATGCAATCTTAATACACCACGCCACTCCTTCTTTCTTGTCTTTCAATATACTGCACCTTGTGGTAAAGAGGTAACCGGATAAAGTTGCTGGTAATGGCTGCTTCTTCTCTTGTACTCCTAACTGCCTCTCACTTAGATTCCTGGAATCTACACCAAAGAACAAAGAGGACCTCTCCTTGCTTCTCATCAGCTGGGATCTCCAACCCCACTATACCTTCAGTCCTCTCTGAGACCTGCACTGAGAGGAATGAAGGTGTAGAATTAGGTGTGTCACAGCCAAGTACTTGGGGGCAATCTGCTATCAGTACACCGATGCCAGATTGTACCAGGCAAATTTCCCTGCCCCAGCTGCTGCACCGGCGAAAGAAGTTTGCTCCCAGCCATCCACATGCCCAGCGGTTGAATGCTAGCTTGGCTAAATTGCTAGCAGTTCAACTGCTGCTTTTTCAGTTGGTAGACTCTGCCCCCTTCCGTGAGTTTGTGGAATGTGTGGTTCCTCAGTGGCAGCTTCCCAAATGCCACTTTTTCTCACGGAAGGCAATTCCGGCTCTCTACCGGCATGTGGAAAGCAATGCCTTGGCCTCGCTGGACAGGGCGGTCAGCGGTAAGGTGCATATTACCGCTGACTCATGGTCCAGCAGGCATGGACAGGGACGTTACCTATCTTTCACCGCGCACTGGGTGATTCTTCTGGCAGCTGGGAAGGATGCAGGACAGGGTGCAGTAGTGTTGGAGGTTGTTTTGCCACCACGCCTCCAAAATACTACTAGTGGTGATTCTGCCACACCTCTCTCCTCCACCCCCTCCTCTTTTTCTTCCTCCATGGCCTCTTCCTGTGCTGATTTGACTTCAGAACCAGCGGTGCTCTGTAGGCTTTCAAGGGGCTATGCAAGCACACAGGCCAAAAGATGCCATTCGGTGCTTGAGCTGGTGTGCTTGGGGGACAGGAGCCACACTGGGGCAGAGATTCTGTCAGCTCTGCAGGGACAGCTTCTGAGGTGGTTGACACCACGCCAGCTTAAGGCAGGTATGGTGGTTTGCGACAATCGCACCAACCTCCTCTCCGCCCTCTGACAGGGACAACTGACCCATGTGCCCTGTTTGGCTCACGTCCTTAACTTGGTGGTGCAGCGGTTCTTGGGCAGGTACCCGGGCTTACAGGATGTCCTGAGGCAGGCCAGGAAAGTCTGTGTGCATTTCCACAGGTCATATAGTGCCAGTGCTCGGCTGGCTGACCTCCAAAAGGAATTTAACCTGCCCAAGAACCGCCTAATCCGTGACATGCCCACCAGGTGGAACTCAACGTTGGCCATGCTGCAGCGGCTGCACACACAGCAGAGGGCCATCAATGAGTACCTATGCGACTGTGGCACCAGGACAGGGTCAGGGGAGCTTGTTTATTTTCCCCACACCAGTGGGCCATGATCAGGGATGCATGCACTGTCCTGTGACCATTTGAGGAGGCCACGAGGATGGTGAGCAGTGACAGTGCATGCATCAGTGACACTGTCCCCCTTGTCCACCTGTTGGAGCACACGCTGCGTGGAATAATGGACAGGGCACTTGAGGCAGAACAGAGGCAGGAAGAGGAGGACTTCCTTAGTTCTCAAGGCCCCCTTTATTCAGACAGTGTTCCTGCGTGCCCGCCGATCACACAGGAAGAGGATGAGGAGGAGGAGGAGGAGAAGGAAGAGGAGGATTGTGTCAGCATGGAGGTGAAGCCTGGTACTCAGCATCAGCAGCAGTCTTTCAGGGATCATTTACAGTCCCAAGAAACCCATGGACTTGTACGTGGCTGGGAGGAGGTGGCTGCGGAACATGTCGTCCTTATTGACCCAGAGGACCCCGGACCGAATAACTCAGCAAACCTATGCTGCATGGCCTCCCTGATCCTGCAAAGCCTGCGGAAGGATCCTCGTATTCGTGGTATCAAGGAGAGGGATCAATACTGGCTGGCAACCCTCCTTGATCCATGTTAAAAGGGTAAGGTTGCGGACCTTATCTTGCCGTCGCAGAGGGAGCAGAGGATGAAACATCTTTGGGAGGCCCTGCAGAAAGGTCTGTGCAATGCGTTCCCAGAGCCTGGAAGGTTGCAAACTCCTGTTCCTGGACAACGTGTTGCTGAGGCTTCGATCAGTCAAAGAAGGAGCGGTGGAGAAGGTGGCCGTCTGACCGATGCGTTCAGACAATTTCTTAGTCCGCAGCCCCAAGGTATGATCAGTTCCAGCAACCATCGCCAGCGTCTGTTTTACATGGTGCAGGAATACCTAGGGGCAAGATCTGACTTGGACACCTTTCCCACTGAAAATTCTCTGGGTTACTGGGTCTTGAGGATGGATCACTAGCCAGAGCTTGCACAGTATGCAATTGAGATACTGGCCTGTCTTGCATCCAGCGTTCTTTTGGAACACATATTCAGTGCTGCTGGAGGTTTTGTAACCGATCACAGGGTGCTCCTGTCCACCGACTTGGCGACTGACCTTCATAAAAATGACTTAGTCTTGGATCACCACCAGCTACCAAGCACCTGATGCTGATGTAACCGAATCATTTTTTAGAAATGTCAGATCCCTTCAAGACTGCCTATGCTGATGCTGAGTGACTATCCTGTTATGCTAAGTGACTATCCTCTTCCTCCTTAATGATCATGCTGATAGCTTGTAAGAATATTTTTGGTTATGGGCACCGCCACCAGTGGCTAAGGCCCAATTTTCAGCCCCTGTTTAACAGGGGCGTGTAATTACAATTTTTGATGCAATATTTTGCAAGGAGGATTCGTTGCTGCACTCAACTAGAGTATTTGTGAGGGGATGCAGTGTTGTGGCACCAGCACCAGTGCCTAAGGCCCAATTTTTCAGCCCCTGTTTAACAGGGGCTTGTAATTACAATTTTTGATGCAATACTTTGCAGCAGGGCTTGTTCCTGCACTCCAACTAGAGTATCTGTGGGGGGTTGCAGTGTTGTGGCACCAGCACCAGTGCCTAAGGCCCAATTTTTCAGCCCCTGTTCAACAGGGGCGTGTAATTACAATTTTTGATGCAATACTTTACAGGAGGGCTCATTTCTGCGCTCCAACTAGAGAATCTGTGAGGGGTTGCAGTGTTGTGGCACCAGTGCCTAAGGCCCAATTTTTCTTCCCCTGTTCAACAGGGACATGTAATTACAATTCTTGATCTAATATTTCACAGCAGAGCCCGTTTCTCCACCCACCAAGAGTAACTGTGAGGACTTACAGTGTTGTGGCAACACCACCACCACCACCAAAGGCCCAATTTTTCTGCCCCTGTTCAACAGGTGCATGTAATTACAATTCTTGATTTAATATTTCACAGTAGGGTCTGTTTCTGCGCCCACCAAGAGTAACTTTGAGGACTTACAGTGTTGTGGCACCAGCACCACCACCACCAAAGGCCCAATTTTTCTGACCCTGTTCAACAGGGGCATGTAATTACAATTCTTGATCTAATATTTCACAGCAGAGCCCGTTCCTGCACCCACCAAGAGTAACTGTGAGGGCTTACAGTGTTGTGGCAACACCAACACCTAAGGCCCCAATTTCTGCAGAGTATATAGGGCAGGCCCCTACTTTCAAACATCCAACTTACAAACGACTCCTAATTGCAAACGGAAGGAGACAACAGGAAGTGAGATGAAGTCTACCCCTAGGAAGGGAAATTCTCTCTTGTAAGAGTTAATATGGCAAAAACATGTTTCCTTTCCACTGATGCTTTATCACCAATCCTTGTTTCACTAAAAACCCCAAATTGTCAAAAAACATTTGTCATTGGGACAGAAAGTGTGGTAAAATCTTCTGAAGAGGTGCACAGACAGCAAAACAAATGTCACAGGGGTGATAACCCTTCCCTGTGTTTTCCAAAAAGCTTTGGGCTGGAGATACACTTTAAAAATGTACCAGTTCAAAATTACAAACAGATTCTACTTAAAGCGGAGTTCCACACAAAAATGGAACTTCCGCTTTTCGGAACCCTCCCCCCTCCGGTGTCACATTTGGCACCTTTCAGGGGGGAGGGGGGTGCAGATACATGTCTAAGACAGGTATTTGCACCCACTTCCGGCATAGACTCCCATGGGAGTCTATGCCTCTTCCCGGCCCCACCGCGCTGTCTGCTGGGAACACACAGCTCCCAGGAGAGAGCGGGGACCACTTGGGACGCGCAGCGCGACTCGCACATGCGCAGTAGGGAACCGGGAAGTGAAGCAGCAAAGCTTCACTTCCTGATCCCCTCACCTAGGATGACGGCGGCAGCTGCCGAGAACCGAGCGGGTTCTCGGCGTCGCCTGCCGACATCGCTGGACGCTGGGACAGGTAAGTGGCCATTTATTAAAAGTCAGCAGCTGCAGTATTTGTAGCTGCTGGCTTTTAATATTTTTTTTTTTTGGCGGTGTGGGTGGACCCCCGCTTTAACAACAAACCTACAGTCCCTGTCTTGTTTGCACCACCTGTATACTGCTGTTCAGAGGGCCTGGGGCCCCACGCCTTTCCTTTTTTTAATTTGGGTGCGGGGTTCCCCTTAATATGCATACAAGACCCAAAGGGCCTGGTAATGGACTGGGGGGGGGGGTACCCATGCCGTTTGTCTCACTGATTTTCATCCATATTACCGGGACCGGACATTACATTAAAGCGGTAAGCAGTTTTAAATAACTTTTATTACTTTAAAAATGTCATTTTGTGCAGGGACTGTTCTAAGCACGGGAAACACGCGCCACTTTACAGGCATACTATAGACACCCCCCAGGTACGATATTTAAAGGTATATATTACCTTTTTTTCACTTTAAGCATCATTAAAATCACTGCTCCCAAAAAAAACTGCAGTTTTTAAAACTTTTTTTGCATTGATACATGTCCCCTGGGGCAGGACCTGGGTCCTCAAACCCTTTTTAGGACAATACCATGCAAATTAGTCTTTATAATTAGCACTTTTGATTTTGAACGTTCGAGTCCCATAGACTTCAATGGGGTTCTAACATTCATGCAAATTTTCGTTCCGTTCGCAGGTTCTGGTGCGAACCAAACCGGGGGTGTTATGCTCATCCCTATTCTAGGGAAAGACACATTGAGGTTTATTTACTAAAGGCAAATCCACTGTGCACTACAAGTGCACTTGGAAGTGCAGTCGCTGTAGATCTGAGGGGGACATACAAGGAAAATAAAAACTGCATTTTTGCTTGTACATGATTGGATGATAAAATTGGCAGAGCTTCCCCTGATTTCAGATCTTCCCCTCAGAGCTACAGCAACTGCACTTCCAAGTAAATTTTCAAGCGCGCTTGCAGTGTACTTATAGTGAAAAGTAGATTTGCCTTTAGTAAAGACCCACACTGGTATGATACACATACTAACCAACTTTTTGAAATGATAAAGAGGGACACCTTTAGCACTTAGTACGTATAATCATTTGCAAAGCAAATAATTATACTAAAAAGAAACAATGACAAAAAGCAAGGTAAAGTACTATTCCAGCAAGAGAATCAAAAATGTACCTTTAAGGGGTATAGAGCTCCTAAGACCTATGGAGGGAACTTGAGGCCTTGAAAAGCAGGCAATAAAAAATATATATGATAAAGAAAAAAAAAGCAATATAAATAATACATTTGGTATACAGTAAAAAACAAATATATTATCTATTTTTCCTTTTTTATCGACAAATAAAATACAGGTGATGTTCTAGATGTGGATGATTTATGTACAAGATAAATGTACAGTACTTATTGTAAAAAAATGACGTAGGTCTCATTTGAGACTTTTTTTATGATAGATAGTAAAATAAAAGTTTGTCTATGAAGCTCTTTATGTTTTCCTGTAAGCATATGAAAAGTCCATTAATAATTATGTAAGTATTTTTCTATTTTTTTTACTATATAGGATGGTGCTTCCAGGAAAAAGATGTGCAAACCTTCCTATTTATATTTGATTTAGATTCCATTACTTTGGGTTATAGTTTGGTAATGCATGTTAAAATGCGCCTTATACTGTACACCACACCACTAAATAAATAGCATGTGTTATGGTGTGCTGCGTTAGAGAAAATGGATTATCCTTGTTTTTGGCTGCATTGTGTTGTGTTGGCACCCCGTTCAAAATGATGCAACAGAAGTTAATGCAGTGCAGTAAAACACTGCAAAACAAGCATGTAAAGGTGCCTAAAGCTCATTAATTCTTTTGATATAATATCCAACCAGCGGATTTCCACCTTTCATTTTGAACCAGATTTGTCTGGCTGGTGAGATGATCCATCTTCTGTGTTATCAAGATAAATGTTCTGTGGGTGTTGGAATTTGGATTGTCATATCCACTTCCATGCCTTCACCCCATAGGGTTTTTTATCAGAGGTTAAATGCCTCTTAGGCCCAATGCACACTGGGTGTCAAAAATGCCATTTTTAAAGGCATCCATATACACATACGTGTTTACAGGCATTTACAGACAGGGGCTGTTAGAGACAGGAAAAAAAAAACAGAACCGGGGGGACAGGAGGCGGAGCCTAGCGGAGCACACATGCATTGTTAGAGCTCCGCACCGCTGAGGAGAGAAGAGAAGGACAAAGCGGAGCCTGCAGGCTCAAAAGGTATCCATTTGAACCTTTTTGCCCCAGGGAACAAACTGTGAAAGTTTGGGCAGGAAATATGGTACTGGGAGGAAGCCGTGGCAGAAATAAAAATCACCTCACAAAGAGCTCACAGGCACTCACTGCAACTAAAGCAGCTCCAGTCACCTCACAATATACAGCATCAGGGCGCTCTCGTAGACAGAAAATGTCACAGCAAGACTCTCCATTTGAGTCAGATACAGAACAAATCCTCTCA
Source organism: Aquarana catesbeiana (assembly GCF_042186555.1). Classification (NCBI taxonomy): domain Eukaryota; kingdom Metazoa; phylum Chordata; class Amphibia; order Anura; family Ranidae; genus Aquarana; species Aquarana catesbeiana. The sequence goes on from NC_133327.1 coordinate 124,101,139, forward strand.
CAAACTTCTCCACAAGCCTCCTCAGCATCCCCAGTAATATTATTACAATTTGAAAAGATGCTTCATAAGGCTTTAAAACAAACCTCAGACCAAATAACAAACAGCCTAACCAAAGAAATAAGAGAGCTGGGAAACCGCACCGCAGCCTTAGAAATAAAAATTGATGAAATTGAAATTACAACCCAAGAAAATATAACAGAATTGGAACAATTAAAAGAAGAGAATTTAATACTTCAAACTAAGCTCGAAGATTACGAAAATAGAGCCAGACGTTCAAACTTGCGCATAAGGGGAATACCTGAAACTGTGACAGACCTGCAATCTACTATTACTGCTCTATTACAAGAACTAAAGCCAGATATCCCTATTGAACGTTTAGAACTGGACAGAGTACACAGAGCCCTCACAGCCAAAAAGAAAGATGGAGCCCCACGTGATATAATCACAAAATTTCATTATTACAGAACGAAAGAACAAATACTAATTGCTGCAAGAGAAAAAAAGGAACTTAATTTTCAAGGACACAATTATCAAATTTTTGCTGACCTATCCCAACTTACTATTACTAAAAGACGATTCATGAAACCCCAACTAATGGAACTGCAACGCCACAACATTATGTATCAATGGGGCTTCCCCTTTTCAGTCAGATTTAACTACCAAGGTACAATTTACAGAAGCAGATCAGCAGATGAACTACAACAAACCCTTTTAAAATTAAATCTGACAGAACCCACAAGCAGCAATACTCCCACATGCAGAAGAATGGCATCATCTTCACCTTCAGGCAGCACCCAGAAAATTTCAGAACAAAATGGGAATCATCATTCTCACAAAAGAGGCCGTTATGCCACATCATCCATGGACCAAGAAGATTCAATGGACTGACATCCTAATTACTGATATCTCTTCATTTATTATACTAAGAGATGGTTCTCTATAAAAAACCTGTATTTATAACTGAATGTAACTGCATTCTGATAGTCACACACTGTGTAGGATCAAGTTACATTCCAGTTATATTTCTTATTACTTCTGATTCATATAGCCTTAGAATATATAAGTGAAATAAGGGAATTCTTGTTCAGTTATATATTTTCAGGTAATAACAATAGATTTATTACTTTTTAGGACAAATATGTTCAATAATCCAGAAGTAATGGAAGCTTTTTCTTTCTTTTCTTAAAACAAATATATTAGTACCTAACTAGTTCCTAGAATTATGTTTTTGTTTAATCTGAAGCAATACAATCTCAATTTTATGAGTTAACATATCTAAACAGTTACATATGAATAAAATATGTAATTGTTTACTCTAAAAGGGTTAAAATCCCAAAATAATTCAAACTATCTTCATCAATACCAAAGTTATTAACAGTACCTTTCTAACTGAATTATTTAGCCTAGGGCAAGACTAACCATATACAACCACCCTGGAATAAATAATTTCAACAAAAACTATATTCTGCACTCCAATTAATGAATCATCATTTTGATGTCTTTTGACATAGCACTTCTCTCCTGTAAGCGGAAGATCTGTGTACCCCCATTAGCCCTCCTCATTCTCCCAACCATATTATGTGGGAGTGTGACGAAGGCACTTATTCCCCTGAGAGAGATATTTATTCTCTTTCACGGGTAAATTGTGATTACTTGCAAAAAATTATTTATACAATGTATCATCTAATCTCATATGTTTTTTGTTTACTCTTTACTCCAGAATTCACTGGTTTCTTTTCTATCTTTTCATCTCTTCAGTCCACATAGGTTGATCTGCGCAGTCAGCTCTGCATAACAAAAAGTAAGTCAAAACTATTTGATCTGTTGCCATGGCACCACTGAATATAATTTCCCTGAATGTTCAGGGAATAAATGTCCCTCAAAAAAGGACCAAAGCCTTCCGTACTTTCCATAACAAGAAGGCTCACATAGTATGCCTCCAAGAAACACACTTCACCAAAGATTCTACTCCAAAATATATTTCTCCTTTTTATCAACAAATTTACACGGCTTCTGCCTGTACCAAACAAAGGGGTACTCTAATTGCATTTCACCGATCCACACCATTCACCTTATCATCAGAAATTAAAGACCCAGAAGGTAGATACCTGATACTCATGGGTTATATAATGGATACAGCAATCACGGTGATTTCCTACTACGCTCCTAACAAACAACCTACACCATTCCTCTCACATATATTACAAGTGATTAATACACACAAAATAGGAACAGTGATAATGTGCGGAGATTCGAACCAGGTCCTCCTCCCATTTCTAGATAAATCACCTTTTACACCATCCAAAATAACCTCTAGATTACCCTTTTCTCAACTTCTTTCCAAATACAATCTGGTAGATTCGTGGAGAGAACGTAACCCAATGAAAAAGAAATTCACTTATTTCTCGCACCCTCATCAAACCTTCACCAGAATAGATCATATTTTTCTAACAATAGGAATGATACCAGAAATTATTGCATCAGATATAATTCCGATTCCGTGGTCTGACCATAATGCAGTATACACTACTATAGCCTCAGCCATACCAAAAGCGCATGACCCAACGTGGTACTTACCGGACATAATGCTCAAACACCCACTACATCAGATGGCCATTGAACAAGCTTTAAAGGAATACATATCAATTAATAATACAACAGACATTTCCCCAATAACACTGTGGGAAGCTCATAAGCCTGTCTTGCGTGGTACAATACAAAGACAAATGGCACTATTTAAACGGGAACGCAAAAATCTAGCAAAAAAACTAGAACTCAATTTTAATGCAGCCTACATATCATTCCAAGATAATCCATCTCAGAGTACAAAATCTCATCTGGAAAAATCTAGATTGGAATACGATCTATTTCTCACTGAGTCAGTTGATAAATCCCTCAAACGCTCCAAACACAATTTCTACATGAATACAAACAAACCAGGTACATATTTAGCTCGGGCATTAAATTCAACTAACAAATCTTTCAAACCAATACGTTTGAAATTATCAAAAAATGTTTATACTTGTAATCCAGTTAAAATAGTCCATAAATTCCACTCACATCTCGCAACTTTATACAAGACAAACAATGAATTTAATCCTACAGAGGCTGAATCCTTCTTCTCAAAAATAACCTTACCTGAGTTGTCTCAGAATCAAAAAAGCAGTTTGGATGAGCCTATAACTATAGATGAAGTTGCTAACGCCATAAAAGACCTAAAACTTAACAAAAGACCAGGCCCAGACGGCTACTCGGCTTTATACTATAAAACATTCTCAGAAATACTCTCTCCCATTCTCACTGAAACTTTTAACAAACTTCTAGAAGGACATTCTTTTCGGCAAGAAACACTAATGGCAATTGTTTGTATGATCCCAAAACCCCTTTCTGATGATACTTCCTGTGTGAATTATCGGCCTATCTCTCTGTTAAACCTTGATATTAAATTATTAGCAAAAATAATAGCAAAACGCCTCAATAGCATTATAGGAAAATTAATACATAGAGATCAAGTAGGCTTCATGCCAAATAGACAGGCAGGCGATAATATACGCAGGGCAGTGTTATTGGCACATATTGCTAAAAAACGGAAAATCCCTTTATGTTTTCTATCTCTCTATATTAAGAGGGCATTTGACACAGTATCCTGGCAATATATGCAATATTCATTACAAAAATGGGGTTTTGGACCCCACTTTTTAACATGGATCAAAGCATTATATAATAAACCCAAAGCCTATATAAAATACGCTGGATACAAATCTGATGCCTTTAATATCGAAAGAGGTACCCGACAGGGTTGCCCATTATCTCCCTTATTATTTGCCCTTATACTCGAACCCATGGCCCAATACATCAGAACAAACCAAACTATAACTGGCATTGAAGTAGGAGGTATTACACACAAATTATGTATATTTGCAGACGATATATTACTTTTTCTATCATCACCACAGGTCTCTGGTCCTAGCTTAATACCAGCTCTTGATGGATTTGCAGCCCTATCCGGCCTTATGATTAATCCTAAGAAATGCCTAGTGCTTAATATTTCGCTCACAAACATGGAGTTGATCCCGGCTAGGGCTGCACTCCCATTCACATGGGCAGAAAAATCAATCCCATATCTTGGAATTCATTTAACAGCATCTCATTCTGACTTATTCTCAACCAATTATCCTCCTGTATTAAGACAGATCACAAATCTAATAAAACAATGGTCGCAACTTCCTTTATCCTGGATAGGGAAGATTAACGCAATCAAAATGACTATTCTACTCAAATTGCTTTATCTATTCAGAGTCCTCCCTATTCCAATTCCTTCCTATTTTTTGAGAATAGTACAAAAAAGAGCAACTTCATTTATATGGGGCTCTTCTAAACCACATATACCTATACACACACTACATCTTCCCAAAAATAAAGGAGGCCTGGGATACCCTAATTTTACTAACTACTACAGAGCAGCACATTTGGCCAGTCTGTCCAAATACCATGCAAAACAGGAAATCCCATTATGGGTATTTATAGAGGCTTCAGAAAATGACCCTCTATTAATATCAAACTTGTTATGGCTTGATCCTAAAGACCGCTTTAAAATTCATAATCCCATAACTAAACACTTCTTATCTCTCTGGGATAAACTAAAAACCAAATATCAGTTACAATCTCCACACAATCCTCTCCTTTCTTTTATCAGAAATCCTGCCTTTTATCCGGCATGGATCAACCCAAATTCTTTTAAAGCTTGGACAACATCAGGCATTCAGACACTAAATGACTTCATAGCATCTAAATCATTCCTTTCATTCCCATCGCTTAGAGAAAAATATGATCTACCAAACTCTGAGATATTTAGATATCTCCAAATCAAAAATTTCTATACACCATTCCTAAAGGGGGATACACCATTATCACAATTATCCATTTTTGAATCAATCTGTACAAAAGATCCATTTGCTAAAGGTACAATTTCACCACTTTATAATCAATTATATGGAGTAGTAAATCTTAATAGACCCTCTTACGTTCAGAGGTGGGAGGAGGACCTGGGACGAACTTTAGAAGACACGGACTGGTCTAACATATGGCTCACATCTAAGTCATCTTCACCCAACATCTTAGCACTGGAGACAAATTATAAAGTCCTAACTCGCTGGTACCTTGTACCCGCTAGAGTGGCAAAATATTCACCTAATACCTCAGCTCTTTGTTTTCGAGGATGCCCAGAAATAGGCACACATTTACACATATGGTGGACGTGCCCAGTAATCCAAACCTTCTGGAAGGAAGTCTTCGTGATTGCATCTAAAATATTAAAAAAAAAAATACAACCAGATCCATATATAACTTTACTTAATCTAAAACCGGAATGGTTAACACTCTCTCAATTCAAACTTATGATCCAACTAATAACGGCTGCAAAACAAACAGTGGCCAAAGCATGGAAATCTCCTACGTTGGTACTAGCAGAAACAATTCACAGAATGAATAATACAATGTCCCATGCTAAGATGGTAGCCATCGATCAAAATCAAATTCCAAAATTTGAAAAACTTTGGCATCCTTGGATAAAACAACAGTTCCTGTCAAATTTCAATGACTCTGTCCTGTTGCCATGGTAACAGATTAAATGACTTACAGAGACACCCATTCTAAGGCTTCAAAGAGAACTAAAAAGAATAATAAACTGACGAGCGGGACAACCTTGTGGACCATACCTCTGCCTTTCTACCCTTTTTCTTCTTTCTCTTTCCTTTTCTCCACCTTACGATTAAAGCTCATTATCAGAATTTATTTGACCTATATACACTCTACCTGTAAACAATATGTATAGTAGGTATAAATCATTTAAATACCTACAAAAGTAACTAAGGAAATGATATATATCTTTAATTTAGGTTTACGTGAACCCAATGTTTAATATTTGAAATTTCATGATATTTACCTATATAATCCCTACTGTAAAACAATGAGCTTACTTTATAGATCCTTGTAAACTTACTTTATGTATCTTTATAATATTGTATACTCAATAAACTTCTTTTGACAAGGAAAAAACAGAACCGTGCTGTTTCTGGGTTTTTTCAGAACCAGTAGAGCGTTCTGCTGCTAAAAAATGCCAGGTGCACCTAAACGCATGTAAACATGCCTTAACTCTGGGCTTGTCAAGTGCTTGAGCGTTCAATCATTTCTTTGGCCAGAATACAATAGTATTCTGGCCAATGAAAATGATGAACGCCCAAGTTCTTGATGTGCCTAAACCCGGCTCCTAGGATAAAGTTATTTAGAAGAGCTGAGAAAATGCCCTGTGTGCATGGGGTCTTAAGAAAACGTATAAAAATCATCATAAATTATTTATTTGTGAAACTTAACCAGCCAGCTGACTTCCATTGTGAATTTAAAGAAACAACTATTCAGATCCAGAATTTCCCTTTTATAAAAAGCTTTCATTTATGAAAGATTGATTTGAGGTATTAGCCTTAGCAGATGAAAAATACTGTATTTCTGTTCACATCATAAGGACAAATCACAGGAACAAAGCAAAACTTAATCTCATATAATTTATTGAATTACCACTTATCAGGCAGAAGGTGACAAAGGTTAATGAATCTTGTTGTTGAATAAAATTTGTTCTAAAATTAACATAATGAAAAAGTTGATGATGTATCTAAATATTAATGTCTTGCTTTGTAGAAAGCCTAATGGTTTTATTGTTATTAGAGCTCTATTTCTCTGTCTTTCAGGGAAAATCAGTGTTGATACTGTGATCTACTGTATATTTTGATTCTGCAGATTATACATTTATAAAAATATGGTTTTAAGTGAATTTGGAAAGGGCAGCGTGGACTTCAGTTAGAGCAGATATTGGTTGCTACGTTATTCCTATTTAAGGTAAGAACCTTGTCTAATGCTGTGTACACACGACGGACTTTCGACGGAATGAAACACGTCAGACTTTTCAACGGACTTTCGACTGACTTTTCGATGGACTTCTGTCGAATCGGACTTGTCTACACACAATCACACCAAAGTCCAACGGATTCGACCGTGATGACGTACAACCAGACTACAATAAGGAAGTTCATAGCTAGTAGCCAGTAGCTGCCCTAGCGCTTTCGTCCATCGGATTAGCATACAGACGAACTGATTTTTCGACCGGACTCGAGTCCGTCGGAAAGATTTGAAACATGTTCTAAATCTAAAGTCCGTCACATTTTTAACAGAAAAGGTCCGCTGCAGGTCCGATAAAGCCCACACACGGCCGGATTGTCCGACGGATTCGTTCCGTCGGACAAGTTTGGTCGAAAAGTAAGACAGTGCTCTCCCTGGGTGGCATGAGAGAAACTTTTTAACTTATCTAGATACAACATCAGCTTTTTTATTATATACATTTTTTCACCTTGATCCTAGGTTCTTAAAGTGAAATTAAACTTGTTCTATCAACCTCATTTTAAATCCTTATGCTGCAAGCCTGAGTAAATAGATAGGAAGGTATATTATAGTTACTTGTACTTTTTTCCTTTTTTTTAGTTGTTAGTTGCTTCCTGGTTTCTGGCCTAAGCCTATACATCCCAGGAGTCTTTGTGAGCATTTTTTTTTTCTTACATCTGGAGGAGGGGAGGAGAGACTTTCTGAGCTAAGCACACCCTCCTGCCTGCATGCCTGACTTAAAGGTAGATGGATTCAAGCAAGTAAATGATACATGGATCATCTGCCCTTACTCAAGATTGCCTTAAAGTGGATGTAAACCCCCCCCCATTTTTTTTTTTTATATTATACTGTAGAGTATAAGATTTCCTATCATTTGTGCCCAGTCTTGCCACACAGAGTTAATCCATCTCTGAGCAATTCTCTTTTATTGTTCAGTGAGATAATTCTTGACAAATTGAGAAAAACTTTGTCAAATCCTCCCCCTTGCTGTGAGTGGCAGGTGATTTTCATCTCGTGCACTAGCCTAAGACACATGCATTATTTATTTTTTTTTTTTTTCAAAATATTTATTGGTTTTATCAACAAGAAAGTTGTACAGTCAACGACGCATGAATGCAGAGTAGACATATCACATTCAGTTAGACCCCAGTGGGGTAGGTTTTTCAGGCAGAAGAAACATAAAAAAAAAACACAGAAAATAAAAGAGAAACAATAATAAGTATTAGGGGTTAGGACCCGGCCTGTGGTTTTAACAAATAATCCAAAAGATTAACACCGTTTTCCTAAAGAGAGATCTAAAGAGAGGATAAATCCCTAGGCTATCCAAGGAGTAGTTGTAGAAGGCCTGAGGGATTCCGCCGGCACCCCATATGGGAACTCACTGTGACCGGCAGAACCTCCATCAGCCCTCCCCAACCGCCCAGTAAACATTGCTGAAATGTAGATATCCAGCTAGTGAAACGTCATCAGAATACTTTAGCCCCTTAGAACAGAGACCATCTGGGATGAAAAGTATCACTAAATCCATCGGACTGTCTGCGATTCGAAACTTAAGGCAAGTAAAAAGACAGTAGAGAGTGTGAAATGGAGAGGGGAGGGGGAAGGAGAGAGAAGAGAGGAAAGGGAGCCAACCCGCGGGGAGACGTCCCGCATCCCCGCAAATTCCAGCTGAGTTATGGTTGCATGCCCGGAATCATGGAAACACTAATGCACATGCATTATTTTTTAATTCCCTCCCACTCCTTTCTTCAACAGCTCTGCAAGGATTGGCTGTTCCACACCTCAGCATGATTTGGCATGCTGAAGCCATGTGGTTACTTTCCTGTCTTTTCACTGGATGTTAGAGATTAGGGATGAGCTTCGAGTTCGAGTCGAACTCATGTTCGACTCGAACATTGGCTGTTCGCAAGTTCACCGAACAGCGAACAATTTGGGGTGTTCGCGGCAAATTCGAATGCCGCGGAACACCCTTTAAAAGTCTATGGGAGAAATCAAAAGTGCTAATTTTAAAGGCTAATATGCAAGTTATTGTCATAAAAAGTGTTTGGGGACCTGGGTCCTGCCCCAGGGGACATGGATCAATGCAAAAAAAAGTTTTAAAAACGGCGTTTTTTTCAGGAGCAGTGATTTTAATAATACTTAAAGTCAATCAATAAAAGTGTAATATCCCTTTAAATTTCGTACCTGGGGGGTGTCTATAGTGTGCCTGTAAAGGGGCGCATGTTTCCTGTGTTTAGAACAGTCTGACAGCAAAATGACATTTTGAAGGAAAAAACTCATTTAAAACTACCCGCGGCTATTGCATTGCCGACAATACACATAGAAGTTCATTGATAAAAACGGCATGGGAATTCCCCAAAGGGGAACCCCGAACCAAAATTAAAAAAAAAAAATGACGTGGGGGTCCCCCTAAATTCCATACCAGGCCTTTCAGGTCTGGTATGGATATTAAGGGGAACCCCGGCCAAAATTTAAAAAAAAAAATGACGTGGGGTTCCCCCTAAATTCCATACCAGACCCTTCAGGTCTGGTATGGATTTTAAGGGGAACCCCGCGCCAAAAAAAAAAAAAAAAAACGGCGTGGGGTCCCCCCAAAAATCCATACCAGACCCTTATCCGAGCACGCAACCTGGCAGGCCGCAGGAAAAGAGGGGGGGACAAGAGTGCGGCCCCCCCTCCCTCCTGAACCGTACCAGGCCACATGCCCTCAACATTGGGAGGGTGCTTTGGGGTAGCCCCCCAAAACACCTTGTCCCCATGTTGATGAGGACAAGGGCCTCATCCCCACAACCCTGGCCGGTGGTTGTGGGGGTCTGCGGGCGGGGGGCTTATCGGAATCTGGAAGCCCCCTTTAACAAGGTGACCCCCAGATCCCGGCCCCCCCCCTGTGTGAAATGGTAAGGGGGTACTTACCCCTACCATTTCACTAAAAAACTGTCAAAATAGTTAAAAATGACAAGAGACAGTTTTTGACAATTCCTTTATTTAAATGCTTCTTCTTTCTTCTATCTTCCTTCATCTTCTGGTTCTTCTGGCTCTTCTGGTTCTTCTGGTTCTTCCTCCGGCGTTCTCGTCCAGCATCTCCTCCGCGGCGTCTTCTGTCTTCTTCTCCTCGGGCCGCTCCGCACCCATGGCATGGGGGGGAGGCTCCCGCTCTTCTCTTCTTCTCTTCTTCTTTTCTTCTTTTCTTCTTTTCTTCTCTTCTTCTCTTCTTCTCTTCTTCTCTTCTTCTCTTCTTCTTCATTTTCTTCTCCGGGCCGCTCCGCAATCCATGCTGGCATGGAGGGAGGCTCCCGCTGTGTGACGGTGCTCCTCGTCTGACAGTTCTTAAATAACGGGGGGGGCGGGGCCACCCGGTGACCCCGCCCCCCTCTGACGCACGGTGACTTGACGGGACTTCCCTGTGGCATTCCCCGTGACGTCACAGGGAAGTCCCGTCAAGTCACCGTGCGTCAGAGGGGGGCGGGGTCCCTGGGTGGCCCCGCCCCCCCGTTATTTAAGAACTGTCAGACGAGGAGCGCCGTCACACAGCGGGAGCCTCCCTCCATGCCAGCATGGATTGCGGAGCGGCCCGGAGAAGAAAATGAAGAAGAAGAGAAGAAGAGAAGAAAAGAAGAAAAGAAGAAAAGAAGAAGAGAAGAGCGGGAGCCTCCCCCCCATGCCATGGGTGCGGAGCGGCCCGAGGAGAAGAAGACAGAAGACGCCGCGGAGGAGATGCTGGACGAGAACGCCGGAGGAAGAACCAGAAGAGCCAGAAGAACCAGAAGATGAAGGAAGATAGAAGAAAGAAGAAGCATTTAAATAAAGGAATTGTCAAAAACTGTCTCTTGTCATTTTTAACATTTTTGACACTTTTTTTCGTGAAATGGTAGGGGTACTTATGTATCCCCTTACCATTTCACACAGGGGGGGGGCCGGGATCTGGGGGTCACCTTGTTAAAGGGGGCTTCCAGATTCCGATAAGCCCCCCACCCGCAGACCCCCACAACCACCGGCCAGGGTTGTGGGGATGAGGCCCTTGTCCTCATCAAGATGGGGACAAGGTGTTTTGGGGGGCTACCCCAAAGCACCCTCCCAATGTTGAGGGCATGTGGCCTGGTACGGTTCAGGAGGGAGGGGGGGCCGCACTCTCGTCCCCCCCTCTTTTCCTGCGGCCTGCCAGGTTGCGTGCTCGGATAAGGGTCTGGTATGGATTTTTGGGGGGACCCCACGCCGTTTTTTTTTTTTTTTTTGGCGCGGGGTTCCCCTTAAAATCCATACCAGACCTGAAGGGTCTGGTATGGAATTTAGGGGGAACCCCACGTCATTTTTTTTTTTAAATTTTGTCCGGGGTTCCCCTTAATATCCATACCAGACCTGAAGGGCCTGGTATGGAATTTAGGGGGACCCCCACGTCATTTTTTTTTTTTAATTTTGGTTCGGGGAATTCCCATGCCGTTTTTATCAATGAACTTCTATGTGTATTGTCGGCAATGCAATAGCCGCGGGTAGTTTTAAATGAGTTTTTTCCTTCAAAATGTCATTTTGCTGTCAGACTGTTCTAAACACAGGAAACATGCGCCCCTTTACAGGCACACTATAGACACCCCCCAGGTACGAAATTTAAAGGGATATTACACTTTTATTGTTTGACTTTAAGCATTATTAAAATCACTGCTCCTGAAAAAACGGCCGTTTTTAAAACTTTTTTTTGCATTGATCCATGTCCCCTGGGGCAGGACCCAGGTCCCCAAACACTTTTTATGACAATAACTTGCATATAAGCCTTGAAAATTAGCACTTTTGATTATTCATGTTCGTGTCCCATAGACTTTAACGGTGTTCGCATGTTCGAACGAACTTTTTTCCTGTTCGCATGTTCTGGTGCGAACCGAACAGGGGGGTGTTCGGCTCATCCCTATTAGAGATCATAGCAGAAGTTCAGTGTTAGAAATACGCAGGGGAGTGTATAGGTGGGCAGGGAGTCTACTGACATCACGACTCCCCCCACCGAGCTCCAGACAACAGACCCACCCACAGAATATGCAGTTTTTCAGGTCTAATAACAGACAGAGGAGAGACATTTGACAGGTAAAGATACATGCAGGAGGCATGTATATCCTTATAGATAACCCCTATCACAGTAGTTTAGAAAGGATGACATTGGGTTTACATCCACTTTAACTAGAAATACTAGGGGATGTATTTCAAGTTGATTTCCCAACAAAATAAAGCATGTAAACGTGGATGGATAGATGGGTGAGCTTTGCTTAGATATTAAAAATGAAAAGAAATACTACCAATTTATTTGTTTATACATGTTGTGTTATGACCGAATGTATAGCGAGGCTTGACTTGCAGCAGTGGCAACATTTTATTGCTTTATTGCTTTAGTCTTTCCATTCAGAGGCTTCAGTAGCATGCAGTTACGTGGGCTGGTCTTTGCCTTTTGTTTCTATACGAGGCTTGACCCGCATCCGTGATGTCGTCATTTATGGTTGTCTCTCCTCACTCTCATATAGAGGCTTGACGCGCTCGCCTCACTTTCAGATCGAGGCTTGACACCCACGCTCTCGCACCATTTTGTTGGCAATCCCGGAAGTGCTTGGCCAATTAGACACTGCATTAGGCAGCATGGCTATCTATCTGAGGGGTCATATTGTTTATAAAATTAGGGTGGCAGAGACATTGGGACACCCCAGATGATGTCTGATTGAGACAAAACACGTCGGATCTACTGTCCTGTCTATGCCACTACAACTTGATTTCCATGCATCATTCAATCCATGCTTTTTGACTTTTACTGAAATGTGAGTGATCTACCTTTTTTTTTTAAATACATTTTATCTATGGTTTTACACTGTCGAGTCTTCTATGTTTTCTGCTTTGATCTATGACCTAACGGAGTACTGATGAGAAGATTCCAGTTTTGACTCTGAAAGGCCCTATATGTCTACACACAATATTATATTGGCCTTATTTTACCCAGTGATGTCATCATTGGGTCTCTGTACTTTTCTTTGCAATGCAGGAACATCATGGGAGGGGCCAGAAGGGTATTTTTCATAGTTTCCTGATAACATTATAGCACCCTGCCTTGATACTTATTTCAAGAGCCTTCAGCCATGATGCAAGCAGTAGGCTGGCTCTTGGGAGGAGTTATACAAATACCAATGTTTTGATGAGTAGGCATCTGTCTGGAGTAGTGGACTTTTCAAGGCAAACTTCAATTGCATTTAGACTGTGTTAGGTAGATCTAGAGATATAAAAAGTCCCTAAAAGTGTAAGCCATTGGAAAAAAAATATTTTCCCTTTTTTTCTTTACTTAAATATGCTGCTGGTGAAGAAACACTTTGTGATGACTGAGATGCAGAAGAAAGATTGTTTTTGGAATGGGAACTCTGGAGGGTAAAGCTACTTGCATTTTCATTATGGTCCTCATCATTCCATTCCACAAAGTATTTTTTAATGTCTTTAGGGCATCACTGGCATGCCAGGGTTTGTTTTGTCATCCTTGCAGCATTTAGAAAAGAAGATGTCTTCTCACATAATGTGCAAATTGCAGCTTTGCTCTCAGAAGAAATTGCACTGTGGAAATATTTGCACACCTAGATCCTGGTCTCATCATTAGCTGAGAGGAGGAAAAGAAAAAGCAATTTACTAACCTGACTATAGTTAAACATTATGCTGTGATGGTGGAGAATGTTAATAAGAATCATTTAACAGTTATAAAGATGCACTAATTTGTCAGACAAATTGACCCTCTTACATGTCAATTAAGGTCTGATAGGACAGAAACTATTATCTACTGGATCCCAACAATCACCCAACTGCAAACGTAGGAAGTACAAGATGGAGCCCACAAGCAAACAAAACAGGAGCCTTTGTCCTGCAGAGCCCCCTAGTGGCAGAAATGCATATTCTCTTGTTTGAGAAATCCATTGAGAAGTACAGTGTTACTTGAATTGTATGCCAGGATTTTCTTGTCTTCAGCTGAGAGAACTTTAAGTAAAGTTAAGTAAAGCAGTAATTTAAGTCTTTACATAAAGTCTCAGAAGTTTTTAATTAAAGTCTTCATGTTGTATGGCTTGAATACCATGTCATAGATATATTATTTATCATTTTAAAAAAACATATTCTACACTTCCAAATTTTCTGGGAAAAAAACAAAAAACAGTTTTGAAAAAAATGGAAACAACCCAGTTTTTTCCCAATCTTTCCATTTTTTTTCTGCAGGCCTTCCCATCTCTAGGTGGAGCCTACATGTGATGCTCTGCCTTCATGATTAAAAGAACTGAAATCCAATTAAATGAGGCAGAATCCATTTAACTAGCTTCTAATCCACACTCTGGGAAGCTTGCAGCGCAGTGAAATATAAGAAAGCTATTTCAACTGTTTCAGTATATAACAATTTCACGCTGTCAGTGGTTGCTAAGGAAGGGGTGGGTACTGGCACCTGTCTCATCTCAAGCAACTGCTGATGTCAGCGGGAATCCTCGACCACATAATCAAAGGGGCAAGGATAGCAGTGACATAACTGCCTAAATATGGCCACTGGCAATATATGTCTATATTTATTACAGGTACTTATATAGTGCCATCAAGTTACACAGCACTGTACACAAATATTGTACAATCACATCAGCCCTGCCCTCAAAGATCTTACAATCTAAGGTCCCTAAATCACATTCATACATACACTTACTAGGGCTAATATAGACAAGGCCAATTAACCTACCAGCATGTCTTTGGAGTGTGGGAGGAAACTGGAGCTCCCAGAGGAAACCCATGTAAGTACAGGGGGAATAAACTCTCCACAGGTAGTGCTATGGTTGGGATTCAAGCCAACGACTTTAGTGTAGACAAAGGGGAAAGAGTACAGTAAGTTGAAATGGTAGTAAACTCTGCTTTTTTTATTTTTTACTTACAGGTAGGCCTATAGTAAGGCTTACCTGTACATACAGTAAATATCTCTTAAAAGTGCACCATTTAGGAGATATTTACTTTACTTTACTTTACTTAGTAGCAGTTGGTGATGTCACCTGTGCATGCACACTGCTCTCAATTGAAGGCATTCTGTCCATTGAGAGAGCTGTGCCAGGGCCGTGACTCCAACACGATTGCACGGGAGTGATATCATCGCGGCTCAGCCATTCAAACAGCCAGAGCTTGTGAACCTGGAAGGAAGAAAATTTAGTGCAGAGGTCGACTTTAAATACCATGTTCAAAAGACCCTTGCAGGTGATGTGGTGCAACTGAAAGCAAGGCTATTTTCATTTGATGTTTATCTTTGTGTGATTATGGTTAATGGTTATTCACTATTATGTTCTGTTAATTATACTAAAGTTTGTAAGAATTTTGTTAATAAAATAATTATCATGGTCCTTCCCTATTGGTACTTGTGAAATACATTATAGAAACTTTGTAAAACAGTTATAACTATGCAGGCACCATAACTGCTTTTGCTTAGTTTCAAAAATTATATTTCTTAACTTTTTTTACAAGGTTAAAATATTCTGTCATGTGCCCATACATCTCTAATTCCTGATAGTGGGGGGCAAGGTTACAGTACATTGTGCACACACACAGCCTGCCTGTACTTTAGTCTGTTCAGCCTGAGGCAAGATATAGGCTGTACAAGAGCAGAGGGTGTGTTCAAGAGGCAGGCTGTAACTGGGAGAGGGTGTGTGCCAGAGGCAGGCTGTGATTGGTCAGGGGACATGGTGCAAAAGTAATTAAATGTATACACTGCACTAAAATCTAAAAATAAATAAAAAATGAGGAGCAGCTACATACAAAGTGACAACAACCAAGAAATACTGTGAAAGAAAAATGTAGCTCATAAACTGTGCAGGAAGTCCTCAATCAAGAAAACAGCTGAAAAATAAATTTCAATAAATAGTGTCCACAGCAATAATGTAACTTATAAGTCTCTCAATAAGGATAAATAAAGTCCAGTAAGTGAGTGGAAAAAATATATATGTGTGAAGTGTCCCACTGAAAATAATAAGTAAACGTGTAACGGCAAATGCTCAAACACAGGTGGATCCTCAAATCTTCCAAAAGAACTGTATCCAACAACTGCATATGTCTTGGTAGAAATGATGTGTAAGAAACTCTTACCAGATACATTGGACTCCCTTGTCAGCGACAGGGAATCACTCAAGCGGGTTGCCTCTCAGGGCCTGGAAGCGCTACATTTTTCTTTCACAGGGGACATGGTGGCATGGTGAACTACCCAACACAGGAATGCTGTGTGTCTGCACAGTGTCCTGTATCTCTGATTGGCCAGTCAAGGATGCAAACTGACCATACAAGCATAGAACAGCTTAAAGCAGATTTCCACTCAAAAGCCACATTTAGCACCTTTCAGGGGGAGGGGGGAACTGTTTTTGACAGGTACTGTTCCCGACTTATGGGAGACGGGGCCGCAGCATGGTCTCTTAGGAGTTTGGCCCCCTCCTCCTTCCTCCGCCGCTGGACAAATTAGAAAGCGCAGTGCACTTCGCGCATGCACATTAGGGAACCGGCTGTGAAGCCGAAAGGCTTCAATCCAGGGTTCCCTTACCAGGAATGGCAGTGGCTGCACCCAACAGCCGATCCAAAGATCGGCTTGGGTGCTAACATTGCGGGCTCCCTGGACGGGTAAGTGTATATATATTTTTCATGGGGGGGGGCTGGACCTCCGCTTTAACTGTTTGTGTGATCAGTTTATAACAGGGAAGAAAGGGGTGAATGGCAGGGTCAACCAAGTACTTCTGTTGGAAGAAGTATATGAATATACTGTGTATATATTATAGATATATTTATACACTATATTACCAAAGTATTGGGACTCCTGCCTTTCCACGCATATGAACTTTAATGGCATCCCAGTCCTAGTCCGTAGGGTTCAATATTGAGTTGGCCCACCCTTTGCAGCTATAACAGCTTCAACTCTTTTGGGAAGGCTGTCCACAAGGTTTAGGAGTGTGTCTATGGGAATGTTTGACCATTCTTCCAGAAGCGCAGAAGCAATGTCCCTAAAGACATAGATGAGCGAGTTTGGGATGGAGGAACTTGACTGGCCTGCACAGAGTCCTGACCTCAACTCGATAGAACACCTTTGGGATGAATTAAAGCAGAGACTGCGAGCCAGGCCTTCTCGCCCAACATTAGGGCCTGACCTCACAAATGCGCTTCTGGAAGAATGGTCAAACATTCCCATAGACACACTCCTAAACCTTGTGGACAGCCTTCCCAAAAGATTTGAAGCTGTTATAGCTGCAAAGGGTGGGCCAACTCAATATTGAACCCTATGGACTAAGATTGGGATGCCATTAAAGTTCATCTGTGTGTAAAGGCAGGTGTCCCAAAACCTTTGGAAATATATGGTATATAAATATGTATACAGGTATATACATACTGTATATATATATATATATATATATATATATATATATATATATATATATATACTGTATATATAGAATTATAACCTATGTGTGTGTTAGAAGTAATTCTAGATTTCACTTAACTTTTGTTAAAGTTGTTTGCTGTCACAGAAAATTGAAATACACCTCCTTACTTCACTTAGTTAAGTGCATTAATGCATTTTAAAGTTTCAACTACATCAATCTTCACTTCAAAAAATATATAAATTATTAGAAAAATCACTGAGACAAGGTCCTGAAATAATAGCATATAATTATACTGTTTGTCTTAGAGAGGGATCTTTTAACTAATGTCTCCATGTCAGGTATTTATTAGCGCAAAGTCTCAAACTCTGCAAAATAGTGTAATTCAAGGTTATACATTAATTAACTGCCCCTAACTTTAGTGCTTTGCAGTACTGGCAACGATCCCAGCGTCCCCACATCCACCTCAGTTATGTATTCTAAATTCATGTGTACAACTTGTCACCTTCTACCTGATGATGCAAGAAAATGGCAATTAATTTGTTTTATTAAGCTCCAAAAGCATATTTCTGAGACGGTGCTGTTTAATCACAAGCTCAGTTACAACACAAACACTCAAGGTTTTAAAGAACCTGGGAATGTTTGTGCGTGAGTTTACAAATCTTTCGAGGAATGCATTAACCATAATAACCAAAGTTCATGCATAAGCAGGGAAGAAGGGGTGTTATATTATTTCAAACAGGTTTATATTGAATTCCTAATTTTCTTCATAAATTGCTTGCAACTTTTCTGATTGAAGGTTGTACTGCATTATTAAGACGTGTCCCACTGTTTTAATCAGTTTTAAATCACTAAATCAGTCTAATCCATGCTGATGTATTACCCTATATTTATAGATACAGTCATCATGCTTTCAGGTCTGCAGAAGTCCCTTTCCTAGCATCTAAAGAAGAACTCTAACAAAAACAAAATAGTAAGAATAACTTATAATATAATATGTATAAACAAAAAACTGCTTTTGCTGCAATTCTCATCTTCAATCCAAAGCTGCCTCCACAGTACTTCTTTTCTGCCTATATATTTAGAAGACTGAAACATGATGAGAATAATCCACTTTTTTTGGGATATGGTATATCCACAAAGAAAATGAAGACACAAGTAATGCATTATTTTTAGGGCTCATTTATTTGTTATATTTGTTTATTCATCTGTTGTCCTCCTTTAGGGCCTCCTTTAGGGGAGGTTCACAATGCATTCCCATGCAATTGAATAGGCTGCAAAATGCACTGGAACATAAAAGAAATATTGTAAGCACTACTTTTTCGGAACGCGCCACACCAAACCGCATGGTACCATGTGATTTGGTGGCCTCAAAAGTACCATGTTACCAAACTAAATGCGTTTGGGGTGACAATAACGACTCACTGGCAACCACAAGACCTTCGCAAGGGCAGCATATTCACCTGCAGTGTGGGAAATACAACAGAAGGCCTTTCAGTGTAAATGAGCATGATCTGGTGGCGTGGGTTTTAGAGTTTAAAACAGGTGTTGAAGGGATGACATAAAATATTGTGTTTGCAAAGAAAGTTTTCCTCAGACTTGAATGAATATGGCCAAAGTTTCACTTTGCAAAGAATATCCAATCAAGTGCAAAAAAAAAAATGAAAAAACAAAAATCAGCATTTTTGCTTGCCCGTGATTGGATGATGGACATCAGTAGACTTTCACGACCTTCACTAAGCTCTGAGGGATGGGATAATTCCCTTAAAAAGTACAATTTCCCATGAAAAGTGAACAGTCTGCTTGCCTTTAGTAAATCAACCCTTAGATGTCTGAGGTCTAAATAGGACAGGTTCCAGCTGCACACTCTCTTAGGCCCCTTTCACACTGGGGCGGTAGGGGGCGTCGGCGGTAAAACAGCGCTATTTTTAGCGCTGTTTTACCGCGGTATTCGGCTGCTAGCTGTGCGGTTTTAACCCTTAAAAAAGGGTTAAATCCACTCGTATAGCGCGGCTATAGCCGCGGTATTGCCGCGGTATAGCCGCGCTGTCCCATTGATTTCAACGGGCAGGAGCGGCTTAGGAGCGGTGAATACACCACTCCTTCACTGCTTCAAAGATGCGGCTGACAGGCACTGTAAGTGTAAGTGTATATATATATATATATATATATATATATATATATATATATATATATATATATATATTAGGGGCGGAAAGTATTCAGACCCCCTTAAATTTTTCACTCTTTGTTATATTGCAGCCATTTGCTAAAATCATTTAAGTTATTTTTTTTTCCTCATTAATGTACACACAGCACCCCATATTGACAGAAAAAACACAGAATTGACGTTGACGTTTTTGCAGATTTATTAAAAAAGAAAAACTGAAATATCACATGGTCCTAAGTATTCAGACCCTTTGCTCAGTATTTAGTAGAAGCACCCTTTTGATCTAATACGGCCATGAGTCTTTTTGGGAAAGATGCAACAAGTTTTTTACACCTGGATTTGGGGATCCTCTGTCATTCCTCCTTGCAGATCCTCTCCAGTTCTGTCAGGTTGGATGGTAAACGTTGGTGGACAGCCATTTTTAGGTCTCTCCAGAGATGCTCAATTGGGTTTAAGTCAGGGCTCTGGCTGGGCCATTCAAGAACAGTCACGGAGTTGTTGTGAAGCCACTCCTTCATTATTTTAGCTGAGTGCTTAGGGTCGTTGTCTTGTTCGAAGGTAAACCTTCGGCCCAGTCTGAGGTCCTGAGCACTCTGGAGAAGGTTTTCATCCAGGATATCCCTGCACTTGTCCGCATTCATCTTTCCCTCGATTGCAACCAGTCGTCCTGTCCCTGCAGCTGAAAAACACCCCCATAGCATGATGCTGCCACCACCATGCTTCACTGTTGGGACTGTATTGGACAGCAGTGCCTGGTTTTCTCCACACATACCGCTTAGAATTAAGGCCAACAAATTCTATCTTGGTCTCATCAGACCAGAGAATCTTATTTCTCACCAACTTGGAATCCTTCAGGTGTTTTTTAGCAAACTCCATGCGTGCTATCATGTGTCTTGCACTAAAGAGAGGTTTCTGTCAGGCCACTCTGCCATAAAGAAAAAATTGGATGACTCGCGCTATATAGATTGATATATGTGTGGCCAAATTCGCCACACAAAAAGCACTAAATACAACCAGTATCAGTGAATATATAAACAGGACGAGCTATCTGCATCATCACGCCACCTCCCACTGTCGCTGTATATTCAACAGGACGAGCTATCTGCATCATCGCGCCACCTCCCACTGTCGCTGTATATTCAACAGGACGAGCTATCTGTGGTCATCCGGCCGGTGCCACAGTTCGTTTTTCCAATTGATGATGTTGATTGTCTTACCTACATGTGAGTGTTTATGTTTTTTTTTACAATAAATTACCATCTGATTTTACACTATGGGAGCCCTCCCTTTCTTTTCTCCTATGATGACACCACTATGCTGAGGGTTGAGCCCCCTTCTTGTGGATCCATCCATTTCCACTCCAGCACCTGACGCCCTTTTCCAGTTTCCACTCCCATCTCTGCTCCATCTCCGTTCCTGGGAAGTCCGGACTACTAGGATCTCAAAAGCCCTTTCAGACCCTCTGTAACGGGGGGTCATGGGGTTCTGGTAAGCGGCCAGGCTCTTACTTTTGGTGGTGGTTCTACACATTTGAGGTTCCATGCGGTTGAAAGACCTGTGATTGCCAACTCACCTTGTCTTGGGTTCCTTTTATGGACTACTTATGACTCTTCCACATGTTTTTTTCAGTATATTTCGTTTGGACTTTATTTTTTCAATTGTTTGCACTGATTGCGATATATTATTGCACTGATGATTTATGTTTTTACTGTTAATTTTTGTGATTTGTTTGCACTGATTGTGATATATCACCACACAGATGGTTTATATATTCACTGATACTGGTTGTATTTAGTGCTTTTTGTGTGGCGAATTTGGCCACACATACATCAATCTATATAGCGCGAGTCATCCAATTTTTTCTTTTGTTCATTTATGTGTTTGTGTCACATTTAGACATCGCTGCTTTTTTATTATAATTTTAGACACTTTGAAGCGCAATTATTTTTCTCACTTTTTCTGTCACTCTGCCATAAAGCCCCGACTGGTGGAGGGCTGCAGTGATGGTTGACAGTCTACAACTTTCTCCCATCTCCCGACTCCATCTCTGGAGCTCAGCCACAGTGATCTTTGGGCTCTTCTTTACCTCTCTCACCTCTTCTCCCCCGATAGCTCAGTTTGGCTCAGCTCTAGGAAGGGTTCTGGTCGTCCCAAACGTCTTCCATTAAAGGATTATGGAGGCCACTGTGTTCTTAGGTACCTTAAGTGCAGCAGAAATTTTTTTGTAACCTGGGCCAGATCTGTGCCTTGCCACAATTCTGTCTCTGAGCTCTTCAGGTAGTTCCTTTGACCTCATGATTCTCATTTGCTCTGACATGCACTGTGAGCTGTAAGGTCTTATATAGACAGGTGTGTGGCTTTCCTAATCAAGTCCAATCAGTATAATCAAATACAGCAGGACTCAAATGAAGGTGTAGAACCATCTCAAAGATGATCAGAAGAAATGGACAGCACCTGAGTTAAATATATGAGTGTCACAGCAAAGGGTCTCTCACCAAGGCTCTTCTCCCGATAGCTCAGTTTGGCCAGACGGTCCACTCTAGGAAGGGTTCTGGTAGTCCCAAACATCTTCCATTTAAGCATTATGGAGGCCACTGTGCTCTTAGGAACCTTAAGTGCAGCAGAAATTTTTTTGTAACCTTGGCCAGATCTGTGCCTTGCCACAATTCTGTCTCTGAGCTCTTCAGGCAGTTCCTTTGACCTCATGATTCTCATTTGCTCGGACATGCACTGTGAGCCGTAAGGTCTTATATAGACAGGTGTGTGGCTTTCCTAATCAAGTACAATCAGTATAATCAAACACAGCTGGACTCAAATGAAGGTGTAGAACTATCTCAAGGATGATCAGAAGAAATGGACAGCACAGGAACATGTGATATTTCAGTTTTTCTTTTTTAATAAATCTGCAAAAATGTCAACAATTCTGTGTTTTTCTGTCAATATGGGGTGCTGTGTGTACATTAATGAGGAAAAAAATGAACTTAATTGATTTTAGCAAATGGCTGCAATATAACAAAGAGTGAAAAATTTAAGGGGGTCTGAATACTTTCCATCCCCTGTAGATTATATATATATATATATATATATATATATATATATAAAAAATCATTTTTGCTTTATAACTTTATAACTGTATAAAGATGCAAGGTTACTTCTGTTTCTTTAATTACAAAGAGATGTGTTAAACTCTGAAAGGTGACTCAAGCAGTCTACATTGTGCAGCTCAATATGGAAGGAGACCGGAGCCCCAATCTGCAAGAGACAGTGACAAATGTGTTTATAACCCATTGTCTACAGACAGATCTCTGCATCCTGCATAATTTCCTACAAGAGTATAACACTGTAAGGAGGACATCATTCAGGACTTTGGATGATATTTCTTCCTGGACAAAAAGTATGTTTTCATATGCTGCGTAACCAGCCTGAAGCTCAATAGCTGGATAACAAATAGCAGCATATATCCTGCTTGAGTGTCCCTGTGGGGATTTCCATAAACTGTTGTATATAAAGTACATTGATACCTTAGCAGAAAAATCTCAACCTTATGGAATATTTGGGCAAAAAATGCAAATTTCAAATTTATTTCCCACCTCCCTGTCAACTTGAGCCCATTAAAAATGAAATAAGTTCTGCTTAGGTGTATTAAAAAAGATCCCATCTTGCAAAATTGAAAATGTAATGTATGATTCTTAGCGCTGAAATATGATTTTAGCTCTCACTTTAAATCCATGGCTGCTGTAAAAAAAAATGAAAAGTGAAGTCCACCAAAACCTGGAAATTAAGGGACACTTTATAATGTACAGCAACCTAGGTTATTTTTCGGTGATAAAATGTAGGGTTTTTTTTTTTTGTTTTTTATTATTTTGTTGATGTAAGCAGTGGCATGTCAGGAATTTATTTCTCCACAGTTGTAAAGTTACTTACAGACCCACTTTAAATACAGGAGTATCAAGATACAGAGTATAAATGGCTGTATCAAATTTTATTAGTTAAGGCGACTCCTCTGGGTCAATTTAAAGGTATCTTTTTGCACTTTTCGAGCAGATATAACAAAACAATTTTGACTATATTTAACAAACCAAAAGGAAACAAAATAAAGATGTTTATTGAAGTCCAGGTTTCCTGTCACTTTAATTCAGGAGTCTCCAAACTTTCTAAACAATGTCCCAGCATCAGTTTGACTAAGGGATGTATTGGCTTGCTGATGGTAGAAGTAAAAACTCACATATATATATATATATATATATATATATATATATATATATATATATATATATATATATATATATATATATATATATATATATATATATATTGTGCCTGTGATCAGTAGGGGAAGGAATAGTGCCCCATCATTGGTAACAGTGGGAGGAATAGTGCCCCATCATTGGTAACAGTGGGAGGAATAGTGCCCCATCATTGTTATCAGTAGGAGAAACAGTGCCCCATCATTGCTATTGGTGGGAGGAATAGGGCCCCATCATTGGTATCAGTGACAGGAATTGCTCCCCAACATTGATACTGGTGGGAAGAATAGTGCCCCATCATTGATATTGGTGGAAGGAATAGCGCCCCATCATTGGTATTGGTGGGAATAAAAGTGCACCATCGTTGGTATTGGTGGGAGGTATAGCACCCAATCATTGGTATCAGTGGGGGGAACAGTGCCCCATCATTGGTATGGCTGGGAGGAATAGTGCCCCATCAATGTTATCAGTGAAATTAATAGTTCCCCATCATTGATATTGGTGGAAGGAATAGTGCCCCTTCATTGGTATCAGTGAAAGGAATAGTTCCCCATCATTAGGATCAGTGGGAGAAATAGCCCCATCATTGGTATTGGTGGGAGGAATAGTGCCCCATTATCGATATTGGTGGGAGGAATAGTGCCCCTATCATTGGTATTGGTGGGAGGAATAGAGCTTCATCATTGATATTGGTGGGAGGAATAGTGCCCCATCATTGGTATCAGTGAAATGAGTAGTTCCCCATTGTTGATATTGGTGGGAGGAATAGTGCTCCATTATTGGTATCAGTGGGAGGTATAGCACCCCATCATTGGGATCAGTGGGAGAAATAGTGCCCCATCATTGGTATTGGTGGGAGGAATAGTAAACCATCATAGTTATCAGTGGGGGGAATAATGCCCCATCAAAAATGCTAGGCATGTATCTCAGCATGGCACAGACTGCCTGTCCTCCAATGATCAGGCTTTGGCTGACATGTCCACTGCAACACCATTCACCGCAAAGATCTGTATATTGTGCTTTCTCCACCCCTAGCTCTCTAAGCCCCCTATGCAACTGTGATTATGTGATCACTTATAGAGAAGAATGCTTTGCCTTTCATTTCAATTTTAAACTGAATAGGTATTTTTACAAGGTAAGGGTTCACATATACTGTACTTTAACTTTCTAACGTGGCAGGAAACTTTTGACTTCGGTTTTAAGTGTAACAATTCCATGTTTGGTCTGATTAACCTGAAATCTTATTGCTGCACGGAGTTACTACACTTTGCATGTTTGCGATTTTCTTACGAAATAGGCCTGAATGTGTTTGGACACAGTCTTTGGGGGGGTGATACTTCTTTATAACAATTCTATGCTTATTGAAATGATAAACACATAATAATTATTTTTCATACTTCAACCTTCGAACCCATTCCAGCAAGAAGCTATTCTTCACTATCACAGGGCTGAGGCCTTTTTCCATAAGTGAAACAATAGTCAAAGACTAAAGCGTTTACCAAGCCTCCTTCATCTCTCGGTCATTGTTTTGGTATGGAAAAAAAGAGAAAAATAGGAGCAGAGCCAGAAGGAGGAAGAAAAGTCCAATTACGTTTGTAACTCCATTTCTGAATTAATTACCCATTTTATTTTCCGAAAAGATGTTTTCAGTCGGAATTCATTGCTGTTTTAATTCGGAATGTGACAATTGGCACAAGGTCTGAAAATGCTGGGGTGTTTTTTGCCGTCCTCTCGGTGTCTGTGTGTTGGGACTGGAGGATAATTAATACTCAGTTTGTTGGATCTAGTGTGGCAGGAGGAAACGTCCATTTCCTGTTCAGCAAGAGAGCGAAGTCTGGCTTGTGACTAATTGCAGATTTTCTTATCAGCCTTGATTAGGCGGCTTAGACATGGATTCATTGTCAAGTACAGAGGATGTTTGTTTTCAGGAGCTGCTTGTGCTCAGAAGCTCTGAAACTTTCCTCATGAGCATCAGGATGGGAGGGCTGGAAAATATACTGTCTGCCTCTTATCAAAAATACACTGTGCAAGGTCAAGGTAAAGAAAATGCATGTACTTTGTAGGAAATTAACTTTTCTGTGTTTCTTTTTTTTTTTACATTTGATTAGCAAATGGAAACCATCAGTTTTACTCCCCTGATAAGCCTTGTATCTGTGTGGGCTTCATAATGAAGTCAGTCAGCTGGCATGACATTATATTTTAAATGGTACGCAATAAACAGTACAAATCATGATTAACCTCCTTTATGCTCCTTATGAATCAGAGGCATTTTTTGCATTTATGCTATGGGCCTGTTTATTCAGTGATAACTATGTTATAATAGAGGGCCCATGTACATTCTTACTGTGCATTAACCACTTCAGCCCCTGAAGATTTAGCTGCTCAATGACCAGGCCATTTCTTGTGATACGGCACTGCGACGCTTTAATTTGCATGGTCGTGCAACATTGTACCTAAACAAAATTGATGTCCTATTTTTCCCCACAAATAGAGCTTTCTTTTGGTGGTATTTGATCATCTCTGCGGTTTTTATTTTTTGCGCTATAAACAAAAAAAGACTGACAATTTTGAAAAAAAAACACAATATTTTGTACTTTTTGCTATAATAAACAATCACCATTTTTTTTTAAAAAAAAAGCTGTATTCTACATATTTTTGGTAATAAAAATTGCAATAAGTGCATATTGATTGGTTTGCGTAAAAGTTATGGCGTCTGCAAAATAGAGGAAAGATTTATGGCATTTTTATTATAATTTTTTTTACTAGTAATGGCAGCGATCAGCCTGCAACATTATGGTGGACAGATCGGACACTTTTGACAAATTTTGGGGTCCATTGGCAGTTATACAGCGATCAGTGCTATAAAAATGCACTGATTACTGTGTAAATGTCACTGGCAGGGGGTTAACTGTGTTACTTAGGGAGTGATTCAAACTGTGGGGGGATGGGACTGCCTGGGTGAGGAGACCAATCGTTGTTCATACTTAGTATGAACAACAGATTGGTCTCCTCACCCCTGACAAAGATCTGTCTGTTTACATTGACATCATTTTGTCTCTGTGTGGAGCGATCTCGGGTGCCTGGCGGTCATGCGCATCAGCTCCGGCATCGTGCAGTGGCCGCATGCGTATGCCTCCGGTGTCCCCCCCCCCCCCCGTGGTCAAAAGGCGAACCGACGTAGCCCGGGGGAGCCAACCTGCCGCAGTACAACTGCGGCAGCTGGTCGGGAAGGGGCTAAAGCATGTTATGTCACGCAATTATGTGTATTTCTTTAAGGCAGCCCATTGACATCAATTCCAGAGCACCAAAATGTCTCCTAAATCGTATATGCCACACAATTTGTAAAGCAACCATAAGCATGCACATCCTATTGCATTAGGGTGTGTACCCCAAAGCTCAAACACACATCCCTGTGTGTGTGTATATATACAGTGACACAGTTTACTATACTTCAGTTATGTATGAACACAGTGATTTACTATAGCGCTAATATGCTAATGCGCAAATAAATACTCTTAAAATAGCCAAATTGTGCTAATTAGCTTGAAAATGGAATTTGCTATAGCGCTCGGGAAAAAATACTCCCAAAATTGAATTCACTATAGCTCCCAGACAACAGAGCCCATCCAAATCATTACTCTTGCTAGAAACATGGGAATAATGTTTTGAGCATGATATGATCACCTAAATGGTACTTAAATATGTGGTGTATTGCTGAAAGACAATCTGCTTTTAAACTGCTTAAAAAAGCGATAGGAAAGTCTGAGAAGAGATAAATTCCTCCTATGTACCAGAGCTAGTGCATATGCTCGAACATGCAAAATACTCTCACTTTAACTCCCATTCATTTTTTACCTACCCTGTTTCCTCGAAAATAAGACCTAGTGTGATTGTCGGTGATGGCTGCAAAATAAGCCCTACCCCCCAAATAAGCCCTAGTTAAAGTCCTTGTAGGTCTTATTCTCAGGGTAGGGCTTATTTTCGGGGAAACAGGGTAGGGCTTATTGGGGGTGGCAGGGCTTATATTGCAGCCATTACCGACAATCACACTAGGTCTTATTTTCGGGGAAACAGGGTAGCGCTATGGTAAATTTGCAAATCTGCGTTTTCTAGCAGATGCGTTTTCTAGCGTGAAAATTTGCGCTATATAACCAAATGCAAGTTTCAGCCATTGGTTATAATGGTAAAATTGTTACTTCCCTAAAAAAAATACATTTTGATTTTGAGATGAACTGTTTTTTTTTCTATAAAATAAATTGTCCTTGCAACAATGTTGCTTCTCCTTCATATTTTTTTTTGGGAATGCTAGTAATCCCACAGATGTCTTCACAAATCACAAACAATACCACTGCTAATGCAAATTTTAAATGAGTCACAATTTTGTGTGTTGTTTAGTATTTCCAAATGATCATAATTTGGCCCCCAAAAAATGTGATATGTGTACCAATATCAGAAATAAAAATGTACTTCCCAAAATTTAGAAGGTAACATCACTATTCTACACTCACACACCAAGAACCACAAAATATCACAGAATAAATCAAGAAGAATAACTCCTGACTAATGTTATTCCACCACCTATAGGTATGTGTCCAAAGACATGCAGTATTTGTGTATTTAGACCCCTTTCACACTGAGGCAGTTTTCAGGCATTTTAGCATTAAATATAGCGCCTGTAAAGCACCTGAAAACTGCCTCTCAAGCCACCCCAGTGTGCAAGCCCGATTGCTTCCACACTGAGGCGGTGCGCTTGCAGGATGGGAAAAAAAGTCCTGCAAGCAGCATCTTTGGGGCGGTGTGGGAGCGGTGTATACACTACTCCCACACCGCCCCTGCCCATTGGAATGAATGGGCACCACTTCCAAAGCGCCTGAAAAACTATTTGGAAGCGGGCGCTTTTACCCGTTTTTAACACCTTTTTGGGGGTTAAAAGCTCCCTGCTACCCCCTGCAAAGTGGCGCCAAAGTGCTGTTATAACAGTGATAAAGTGCCGCTAAAAGGAACTGCGCTTTACCGCTAACGCCAGCACCGCCCCAGTGTGAAAGTAGCCTTATGTGTAGGAGGGTTACACCACCATTGCAAATCATGCCATGTTTTTTATGGTTAAGGACAATAATCAGCCTTAAGATTTCCCCACCAGCACTAATTGCAGCCTCTTACCAAGCAAAAAGCAACACAATTTGAGATGGTTCAGCATGCTGACAATAATCAGCCATACCCAGCCTTACAAAACAGATGGCATATGCCAGAAACAGGTTGTTCAATGGTTCTCCGGCCTTCCACAGTAAATCTGCATTGATTATCGTATTTATCAGCGTATAACACGCACCCCAAGTTTAGGAGGGAATTTTAAGGAAAAAAACTTTTTAAGGAAAAAAAACTTACATTTAAATGCCCATCAATACAGCCTTATCAGTGTCCATCTGCAGCCTTGTACAGCATCCATCTGCATGCTTGTCCAGTGTCATTTGTAGCCTTTGCAGCTTTGCAAGTGTCATTTGCAGCCTTTGCAGCCTTGCCAGTGTCATTTGCAGCCTTTGCAGCCTTGCCAGTGTCATTTGCAGCCTTTGCAGCCTTGCCAGTATCATTTGCAGCCTTATCAGTGTCCATCTGCAGCCTTGCCAGTGTCATTTGCAGCCTTATCAGTGTCCATCTGCAGCCTTGCAAGTGTCCATCTGCAGCCTTGCCAGTGTCATTTGCAGCCTTATCAGTGTCCATCTGCAGCCTTGTCGGTGACATTTGCAGCCTTACCCAGGCTGCAGTTAAACTGCAGTGACTTGTAAGTGTCACTGCAGTTTGAAAATGGTGCCGCTGAGATACACAGAGCCGGTCCTCGGCTCTTCTCGGCTCCTCTCGGCTCCCCTCGTAGTCCCGCCCAGTCCTGCCCTATGATGGACATAACACAGGTCCTATGGTGGGACTGGGCGTGACTGTGAGTGGAGCCGAGCGCCGCCCATATACATACATAGCCAAGTGTATAAGTCTGGTGTGATCCTGCACACATATTTTAATGTTGTATGCTGATGATGAATGATGAATGCGCTTTGTCAACGCTTTGTGTGAAGCAGCCCTCACAAAGTTGTAATTTCCTGTTTTGTACCCTCCACATGCCCAGCAATGTACAAGTTTAATTTTTTTAGATTTTTGGTATCACTGATCATGGCCAGAGCCTTGGACATTTGTTATTTTGAGGTTTATCCTGCACAGATATATGTATTGTAATGCATTCTTTAATTCGAGTGTGTGTTCCTGATGAACAGGTGTAAGCACTTGAGGCATACATGAAGAGACAGAATCAATTACACTGGGGGGTGTGTCCTTTACTTGGTGGGTCTAGGTTTGCTAGCAATCCTAACTAGGTTATATAAAGGCCTGGAGTTGTGCTGGGTGTTTGACCTGTGAAGAGGCCTGGATCTTTGTTTGCAGAGCTTATATTGGTTTACAAATAGATATGTTTGTTTTTTTTTGGGGGGGGGGGGGGGAGTGTCCATAATGCCTAACCCACACCACGCTAAGGCTGTGGTTTGCTGATTGGTTTATGTGTTTGCTGGTATAGTTTTGCATTAAGGCCCTCAAAGTGTGTTTTTGTGGGCATGGTTTTTGTTTGTGCACTGCCTTTTTGGATTTTGTATTCATTTTGTCTATTTTTGCTTATGATCCTGCAATTTAACTTTTTAGGGGTTTGGGCCAAGAAGTTCTGATCACCAAAAAGGTTTGTCATGGTTTTTATTAGCTTGATTTGTATCCTTGCTTTTCTACCTTGTAGATTGTAAGCTCTTTTGAGCAGGGCCCTTCTAACTATATTGTCAAATGCTGGAGCATCATTGCCATGACTTTTATTTTTTATTTTTTTGGCCAAGTACATTATTGTACCAAATATTTATACTAAAGTTGATTCTTTTTTGCTTTATATTTGACTTTTGCAGACTATAAATACATATTTTTTTCAATGCAAACTATTCATATGCCTTAACATCTGTATTAAATCTTGTTGCATACAAAAGTATTGTGTTGTGCACACAAGTCCTTGAGTAAAAAGTGTAAAGGGGGTAGGGGGAAGAAAAAAAAAAAAACCTGCTCCAATGCTGAATTTTAGGGCTCTATTAATTCTTTTTTGGACTAGGTAAACCATGAAATATGTCAACTAAATGTGAATTCTCTCTAAGCAGCAGACTAAAGGGATTCCCCAGGCACGATATTTAAAGGAATATTTAATTTTTATTATTGTTTCACTTTAAGCATCATTAAAATCACTGCTCCTTTAAAAATAATCGTTTGAAAAACTTTTTTTTGTATTGATACATGTCCCCTAGGACAGTGTCTGGCTCCCCATACACTTGTTATTGCAATAACTTGCATATAAGCCTTTAAAATGAAGACTTTGGATTTTTCATGTTCGTGTGCCATAGACTTTAATAGCATTGGCATCTTCGCTAAAAAAATTTTAATATAATATAATAGCCAATGCCACATCAGCATGGGCATGTTTCCACAATATTAATGCCTCAAATGCAAAACATTAGTGTATAGAATTTTAAAAAATCAAACACTAGTAAATGTATTTTCGTTGCATGCTTGTGCTCAGCCCAATAGCCTAGTGGTCTGCGCTTCTACCTTGAAAGACTCATGGGTTCAAATCCCAGATTGGGTATCACCTACTGAAAGCTTGCATTGTACCCAGCAGCAAATGCCTATTAGCCAATGCACATCAGTTGGGTTGATTCCATAATACTAAATCTTCAAATGCATGTACGTATTCAATAATATTATGGTGTGGAGTTCCAAAAATCACACACTAGTAAACGTGCAGTTTACATTTTTTGTTGGCTGGGATTTGAACTCATAACCTGAGTGCTTTGTAGACATCAGTGTACAGCATCAAGCCATTGTGCTAAGTACTCTAAGACCTGCAGAATAGTTTAGTATGATTAAAGAATGAACAGAAACAATTACTGTTCTATTGTCTCATAAAAAACTTAATTAACATGAAAAAAAAACATATAACAGATATGTAACTGTAAATGTTCAATACATGTAACTTTACAGAATAGCAGACATTACTCAGCAATACTCATTCATAACTGCATTTGTTAGCAAAAGAAGAAGACAAACTAGGAATGCTAATTGGAATTTACATAAATAGATGCACACAAGGTAGAGCACATCTCACATTTAAAAAAATGTATTCACAATTATGTGATCATGGCTGCAGTGCAATTCCATATAATACATGCACTTGCAAATCCACGGAAATGCTGATTAGCACAGATTCAGCACTACAAATGCATGTTTGCCGCATTTGGGCGCTATTAAATGTAGAGCGACTATTATTTCCCGGTTTTCTTAGTAAATCAACCCCAGTAAGTGATCAGTACTGATCACTCACTGTGTTCATCCACAAAAGGAAGGGGCCAGTAAATGACATAAGGGCCCAAGCAGCAGGGGGATTCTGTGCCACGTGAAGTGTTTAGGGTGTGAACAGGCACATCTGATACATCCTATGCACACGCCTATGAAAGCAGCACATTATGGTGCATTGCTGTGCATTGTGGCACACTGCAATGCATGTGTGTTGCCCAAGTCTAAGCCCACACTATTGTGGGTGCTCCAGCATCCACAGACATCCACAGCCAAAGTGTGCTGCTCTATAGCCGTTGCGTGGGAGGGTGCCATTAAAACAGTTCTTCATTCTGTTTTAAAAAAAATACAAATACTGTAGCAGCTGACTTTTAATATAAGAACACTCACCTGTCCAGGGGTACAGTGCTGTCCTCACCTGGACTAGTTCTTTGCCAATCTTTGGGTTCCCAGCACCAGCACCAGCATATTTACTGTACTATATTTACTGTAGTACAGCCGGCTGCCCACTGTAAATGCGTGAGCCGCACTGCGCTTTGTGAATGGTCCTGCAGTCTTCTGGGACCTATGACGTGTCCCAGAAAGTTGTGAGCGGGGGAGGAAGGAGAACATTTGTTGGATCTGCCGCGGTGATCTGACCGGAAGTGAGAGCTGGCCCCTCTGAAAAACAGGTACCCCCCTCAAAAGAAAGAACCAAAAATAGAAGAGGAGGGGATTAGGAGGGCATAAAGTGAACTTCCCACTTTAGGGTGATGTTACACTTTAATTCTTAATGACAATCCCTCGCATCTGAAAATGCTGAATGTTTTTTGGGTGCGAGAAATCATGGTGCTTTGGCTGCTTTGCAGATCCATTTTAGTATAAAGGTTGGGGGACCTTTTTCCTGAGTTTCCCACAGGTTTTCTATTTGTTGGAAAAATATACTGTACTTTATTTTATATAAAATACATAAAAAAGAAAATACTTATTCACGGTATATTCCACCCTGTAGCTGCGACACAGTAAATGAGTACACTACAGTGGCGGCTGGTGCTCAAAATTTTTGGGGGGCGCAAACAAACTGAAAAATTCTGAAAAAAAACCCATCAATTGCAGCCTCACTGTGCCATCAAAGGCAGCCACTGTGCCCATCAAAGGCAGCCACTGTGCCCATCAAATGCTCACACTGTGCCCATTAAATGCTGCCACTGTGCCCATCGAATGCTGCCACTGTGCTCCCCCGGCACTTATCCTGTCCCGGTGCGGGCGGCGAGCAGTGTCGCTCCTCCATGTCCTCTATGTCTTCTCCTCCTGTCCTCTCTTATGATTGGACCCCTGATGGGCGTCCAATCACAGTGCCTGTCATTTCAGCCAATCGGGTGATGGGTAACAGTCTCGAGCACTTGATTGGTGGAGAGGCGGTTCAGTGTTAAGAAAGCGAATATTCATTAATTTCATTTTTCCAACACAGCTGGGTGAACTGCGAGCGCCAAGCATAGCGCTCGCTGTTTACTTTTTTTGATGCCTATTAGAGCCTGTGGCTCTAATCAGGTGCTTCAAAAATACCCCCCTCTGCTGTAATTCAGGAACCGAAAAGGGGCCGGACGCCTGAATAGGGGGTGGAAGCGGTGGCCATGGATAGATTCCGGCAATGCATGAATCTATCTATTGGTGATAGAGAGGGGGCCGCGCCCGTGCATCCTTATGGACACTCCGCTACCGGTACACTACATGACAATACAGTTCCAATCACACAATAAATTACATTTCCTGCGGTATGATGCAGTATGATGCCTAATGTGTTGTGTGGAGCAAAGTTTCCCGAACCATCACATCATGCATGTGTTTCCTACCAGTATTCAAATGAAAGGGCTGCTGTGCCTGTTTAAGCGTGGCACACAGAACCGAACAATGCTGTGAACTTAGCCTAGGTGCATTCAAAATGAATTGCATAGCAATGCAGACAATATGCATTGCAGTAATGCTCTAGTCTAAGATAACAAAGTAATATATACAGTACATTGTTTTTTGATGGGAAAACAAAGGTTTGTTCTAAAAAATATTGTCTTGCAAAAATTATAATTATTTTATTTTCTATGTGATTCATAAACAAAGACATAGACCTAAAAAATGTGTATTTTTCCTCACCAGAAATAGTTAAAATAAGTAATTTGACTGTAGAATAAAGGTATACATCTTCTGTCCCAAAGATATTTGCAAATTTAAAAAAAAAGGCTTTTTAAATATATTTTTTGCACATTTTTTAGACATCACAAAATAAAAATGATACAAAAATAAAGGTTAAATATTATTGGTTTAAAAAAGGAAAAAAAATCATCAGATGATGAGGCTTAAACGCCTCCTTTTAGGCATTTGACTTTTTTCAGCTTGTAAAAGCACCTCTATGTTATTCTGTGTTTGTGCACACATAGGCTTTTACAGGTAATTAGAAGAAGACCGTTTACAGACTGAAAAAAAAACCCCGGATCACCAGCACATCCAGGAGAGAAGCATTTGGGTAGGTAAACACTTGACGCATGTAAACGCGTCTAAACGTGCCTAAGCGCAAGACATGTTTAGCGCCTAAACATTTATTCATACTAATTTATTCTGTTCATTGGAATCAATAAACGCTTAAACGTTTGACATGCCTAAACACGTCTAACCGGGTATGCAATACGTGGCTTTAGGCATACTTTTTAAACTGCTTTTTCCTGCCAGGAGTAAAAGGCAAAGACCACATTTACATAATTAATAGGTCCTATTGTTTAGCCTAGAACTGATATTAGATGTAAAATGTGTAAATAGGCCTGTTTACCTGGACATGAAGTCAGTCAACCTGTGAACTTGCTTTAAAGCACACAACTGGACTTGATAAGGGGAGATTAAAGTAAATAAATTGCCTGAAATATTTTTTCTGTGGTTAATAACATACCTAGATCATGCATATATCAAGGTACTGTTGAATGCATTAATCATATTAGATTTTGAGCTTGTTATGTCTGTGTTGTAGCAGAATTTCGCCGGTGCACCTTGCAGTGTTCACCTGTTACATGTTACATGTAAAAAAAGCCATAGAAAATGCTTGTATATACTTAACTGATCCTGATGTGTTTTCTGGCCATTGCCTAAATATCTGCCTGCTACATGAGGGACAGGTGATAATTTTCTGGTATATGGAGGGGGTATAGGTGCTAATCACATATTAAGCAGAGGGCACAGTAGACTAGCTAGACAGTATTGTGTGCCCTCTGGATTTTGTTAATTGACTGGAATATGTGAAGTCTTTTGAATGTTTATGTATGACTAGGATTCATTTACATTGAGATTGTTTAGCCTAGAAAATAATCAGTGTTGATTTCCAACTCAGAATGCCACCAGCGAAGGGCAATGTCCACAATGTTTTTCATGTCATTGATGCCATCCAAAATATGGACCGTGACTTTGAGATGGACTCAGAGGACACTGATATAAATGATGAAGAAGAATGTGAAATTTCCTGTGAACTAGAAAAGGAAAATACAAATCCTTCACCAGCCCAGAACCGGCGGAGAAGATTCAACGCTGGGACAAAGCCTCCAAAAGATATGTTGAAGTTGAGAGGCCTTACGTTGTGGGTGTCTATGACAAATTCATGGGTGGTGTGGAGATATTGGACTTATTTGTAGCAAGATATAAGTTTCCTTTGAAATCCCACCACTGGTATATTTACATTTGGCACACCATCATCCTAGCTGTGATCAATGCATGGCTGCAGTACAAACGAGACTGCAAAACACTGAATGCTCCCAAGAAAAAGTTCTTAAACAGTAAGCTGTTTCAAGCCCAGTTAGCCTACTCTCTCATCCTTGTCAGCACAACTGTCATAAAACCAAAGAGAGGGCAACCAGCTTTGATCCATGGGAGCCCAGTTCCACAGACAGGGAGCCCCTTAAATGACAAGAAGAGACCATTCACAGAAAAAGGGAGTCCTTCAAATGGCACCCCAAGCTAAAAGGTCAACTGTACATCCATCAAAAGACATTTATAAGGACATGTATGGACATTTCCCTATAAAAACACGTAGAGGACGCTGCAGACACTGTGGTAAAGGATATACCAACACACTTTGCAGCAAGTGCAATGTCCGCTTCTGCTTCTCAGAGGACAAGAACTGCCTTTGGGACTATCATAACTGAGTATGGCTATAAACATAGCTAAATAGCCAAACATAATAAATGTCAACGTTTTCATTCAATGCAGTAGGTTTTGTGAAAACAGTTTGAACATAGTTTTATAATAAATGATTATTAATAAAAAATATGACTTGTATCATTATTATTTTGTGATAATTAGTGCATAGATATATAGGCTACTGTTGAAGGACTTAATAGGCAGAAAGCCCTTCAAATAAACCCTTTGTTGGTCTCTACATTTGTTCTGATAGTATGAGTAAAATTACTGATATTCTGCTACCAAACAGGCCCAATGTTGCAAAATTACAACGTTCACCTAAAAACGTTCTAAAATTTAAAAAATGTTAAAACCGATTCATTTCTGCATTAGAAGCCTCCTATGACATTATCTAAAAGGTGAAAACATTTTTATGCAGTTTTGTTCTATATTTGGGTCTTCTGGGGTTAAAGGTTTTAATTTTTTTACTTGTATGGTTGCTTTAACTAAAGTTGTATGCAGGTTAAAGGTTTGTTTCACAAAGAAGGGCAACAAAGCTAATAAAGGGTCTGGAGGATCTTAGTTATGAGGAAAGGTTGCGAGCACTGAGCTTATTCTCTCTGGAGAAGAGACATTTGAGAGGGGATATGATTTCAATATACAAATACCGCACTGGTGACCCTACAATAGAAATAAAACTTTTTTGCAGAAGAGAGTTTAACAAGACTCGTGGCCACTCATTGAAATTAGAAGAAAAGAGGTTTAACCTTAAACTACGTAGAGGGTTCTTTACTGTAAGAGCGGCAAGGCTGTGGAATTCCCTTCCACAGGTGGTGGTCTCAGCGGGGAGCATCGATAGCTTCAAGAAACTATTAGATAAGCACCTGAACGACCACAGCATACAGGGATATATAATGTAATACTGACACATAATCACACATAGGTTGGACTTGATGGACTTGTGTCTTTTTTTCAACCTCACCTACTATGTAACTATGTAATATATGTAACTATGTAACTATATATATATGAATGAAATAGTAAATAAAATTAAACAGTGCATTGTTACATTGTATTATTGAATGACACTTGCAGTATATTTGCAAGCATCATTTTATTCAAGAATGGCTGCATTTTGGCAGTCAGTCCTGCTATGTGATAGATAGCAATTTCTGGCTGTCATTTTGACAGCTAAGCATTTCCAATAACAGCAGCAGGGGAGCAGAACATAGGAGACATGCAATAGAAACCATGTTGAAGTTTTTTAGGCAATATATTTTATACCTAAGATCCTAAAATGGTTAAAGCCTAATTGTGGGAAAATGTAGAATTATCTCTTGCAATGGGCCTGTGTCCATGCTTCAGGAGGTAATTGCTCATTTTGTCTGGGAGAGTAGAAACCCTTTTACCTACCTGATTCTCCACTCCTCCATTAGATGGCTCTCCCTCATGCTTTGGCAGTGGACAGTCCTTCAACAGGGCTGGACTGGGACAAAAATTTGGCCCTGGACTTCCTCATGACTGGCCCACTTTAATTTTGAGTGTCCCCAACAGCGCCCCCCCTACATCAGAGTGTCCCCAACAGCACCCTCCTTACATCAGAGTGTCCCCAACAGTGCCCCCCTTACATCAGAGTGTCCCCAACAGCATCCCCTTACATCAAAGTGTCCTCAACAGCGTCCCCATTACATCAGAGTGTCCCCAACAGCGTCCCCCTTACATCAAAGTGTCCTCAACAGCGTCCCCCTTACATCAGAGTGTCCCCAACAGAGTCCCCCTTACATCAGAGTGTCCCCAACAGAGTCCCCCTTACATCAGAGTGTCCCCAACAGAGTCCCCCTTACATCAGAGTGTCCCCAACAGCGTCCCCCTTACATCAGAGTGTCCCCAACAGCATCCCCCTTACATCAGAGTGTCCCCAACAGCGTCCCCCTTACATCAGAGTGTCCCAATCAGCAGCTCCCTTCACATCAGAGTCCCCACCAGCAGCCCACTTCACATCAGAGTCCCCACCAGCAGCCCACTTCACATCAGAGTCCCCACCAGCAGCTCCCTTCACATCAGAGTCCCCACCAGCAGCTCCATTCACATCAGAGTCCCCACCAGCAGCTCCCTTCACATAGCAGTCCCCACCAGCAGCTCACTTCACATCAGAGCCCCCATCAGAGAGCCCCCATCAGCGGCCCTTCACATCAGTGTCCTCCCCCTCCCACATGTACTCACCGTTTTGAAGGCAGCTTCTCATTCCTCTCTCCAGTCATGTGATAACAAGTGATAGGGGAGAGAGGGAGGAAAGTCTGCCGTTGGTCTATCTCCCCCTGCAGGCTGGGGGGAGCATAACGCCTAATGGAAGGAAGCTTCTCCTCTTGACAGGAGTGAAATTGCGATCACTCACTGTCAGAGAGGAGCGGCTCCAGGACTGCACCTGACTGGCCCACTGAGACATCAGCCCACCGGGAATCTCCCGGTAGTCCCTATGGCCAGTACAGGCCTGTCCAATGTCAACCACTTCGAGTTCAGGGCTGTGGATTCTGCTTTAGTCTTGATGATGTAAGGATCCTAGCCCTCTATAGTGTGAGGGAGAAGAGGCTACAGACTGGTAAGAGAGTAAAAGATTGGGCAAGTAAATCTTCTTTTTTGTTTCCCTAAACCTAAATAAGCAATTAACCATTATAGTGTGGGTTCAGCCAAGCTGCAAGGAAACATTTTTTTGCCTGGAGTTGGGATTTAAATAGAAATGTAAAGAAAATAAAAGACATTTTTATTGCAATCACTTTAAAATGTATCTAAAGTTAAACTTTTTTTCAAGTTGTGCTTTCATTGTAAAAGGGCTATGAACTCTGGCAAATGAGAGGCTCAAGCTTCTCAGCAGGAGCCTAGAGCAATATAGACATGAGGGGAGTTCTAATTCCCCACTACTGTATAATAAACCAAGCAACATTTGGGCTTTAGATACACTTTAACAACCCTAAAACTTAAGATTATATATATATATATATATATATATATATATATATATATATATATATATATATATATATATATATATATATATATATATATATATAGAGACACACACACACACACACACACACACACACACACACACACTATATTGTCAAAAGTATTGGAACACCTGCCTTTACAAGCACATTAAAAGGAAAAAAGGTTGTGGGACTTTAGATGAAGCATAACTGCAAAGTAAGTATGCAAAGACATGCTTGATGATTCCCCATACATATACATAGATTCATGGTAAATAATGTAACATTGGTAACAATAGATATCAACTTAATATTTTATTTTTCATATATATATATACAGTATGTGTGTGTGTGTGTGTGTGTGTGTGTGTGTGTATGTATATATATATATATATATATATATATATATATATATATATATATATATATATATATATATATGGGACCTAAATCCCCCAATCACTCTTACTTTTTGAAGATTCAGTTTACCTGTAGATAAGAGTGATTGGGGAATTTATATATTATATATATATATATATATATATATATATATATATATATATATATATGTCTCTATATATATATATATATATATATATATATATATATATATATATATATATATATATATATATATATATATAGAGAGAGAGAGAGAGAGAGAGAGAGAGAGAGAGAGAGAGAGAGAGAGAGACTGCATATATAGCCAAAACTATTTTTTTTAGCAAGGAATGGAACAAGAAAACATACAGTATATCAAGATGTTTTTGCTGTCCATGTCTGATTGGGGAGATTCTCATTTACTTCCTGTGT
Source organism: Aquarana catesbeiana (assembly GCF_042186555.1). Taxonomy (NCBI): domain Eukaryota; kingdom Metazoa; phylum Chordata; class Amphibia; order Anura; family Ranidae; genus Aquarana; species Aquarana catesbeiana. The sequence continues at coordinate 124,141,148 of NC_133327.1, forward strand.
CAGAGTTACAATAGGAGGAAGAAATCTCTCTAAAGTAAAGGAAATCTCCTCTTAGTTGTCACCCAAAAAGTATTTTTCCCATGACAACTCAACTCAGATTTCCCATCATTAGATATGGTAAATCTCCCAAGTAGGAACACAGAGTGCAATAAACACCTGACAATAGTTCTAACAGCGGCGGCCGGTCCATAAGGGGCGCAGGGGCGCAGCCCCTCTAATCTCCATGCGCCGCCCCCTAATCTCCATGCGGGCCGCCGGACGCATAGATTTCTACAAGTTTTTTTGAAGCACATGATTAGAAATTGGCTTCAACAAGGTTGGGCTCGGGGATCAGAGTACTGCGCCTCGAGCCCACCCACTTGTGACATTAGCAAATCAATATTCGCTATTGTATTCCAACTTCTCCTCCTGGCCAATCAGGACAGGAAGTGGGTCTTAATACCGGATTGGCCAGGAGGAGAAGCCAGGGAAGCCGCAGCTTGGATGGGGTAAGCGTGGACCTGGCAGGGGGGGGGGGTTTGTCCCCCCCAAAAAAAATGGAGCACCACCCGCCGCTGAGTTATAACCCTTGATCACTCAATCCAATAGACAAAAAAAAACCTTGGCTTTAAATATGCTTTAACTCACTGCCCTCTCAGTCTTGCCATGTTCGCAATGAAAGTATCAGTGCCATGCCACATACTGTCAAATTGGAACCATTTCTGTTCCAGAAAGAAGTATATAGGAAGAAGGCTTTTAAAATGTTAAAGCCCAATATACTTTTCAGTTTAAAACAGCTAAATGCATTCCATGTGCACCATAAAGGTGTGCAAACTCTTATATTTGGCATTTCTTTAGGAAAGCAGCCACAGCCTGAACAGAAAGCCTGTCCCTTGCTAGCGTGCCATAGAGATGAAATATTACTCTCTTTATGGAAGCAGTGGTCTCCCTGCTTAGTCAGACTACCTTTAGCTGGGCAAACTACAAATCCCATCTTCAGCTCTAGCTGTGACTCATCAGGAAGCATGTCAGACCTTTGATCCTTTGGCAAGTATCCTTCTCTGCAACATGTTCGCCAGGGACAGGTTTTCTACTCAGGCTGTGACTGCTTTTATAGAAAATGAACTGTACACTTTGCACATCTTTATTTTGATGCACCTGGAATGTATTAGCTGATTTAAACTGAAAGTTCAGTTGGGTTTTAACACACAATAATAAACTTATTTACATTAAACTGATCACATTGAGATATACGGAAAATATTTTAGAAAGGCTATAGCTTCCCTTGAGGCTGCTTGGTTGAAGTTGGCCTTTAAAATAAATTACTTCTTCAACTGCAGATTAAAAAAAAAAAAAGAAATATAGTAATAATGTGGTGTCTGCCCTACAAGTTCTTGTCTGAGCTCTGTTTTTAGTATGACATATTTTTTGTGTGACAATTTCTCACGGGACATGTTTGTTTTTCCTCCATCTTCTCCACTTGCTATCAAGCAGGACTGACCTGCACACCCCAGAGCAAAATTAAAGCCAATGAAAACATTATGGACATGAGAATTTATGGCAGGACCATCCAATGCTCCGTGCCTGAAAGGAAGCTGGCGGAGATTTATTCTGCATTATTAAGTGTTTGTGCCTTGTGCAAGATAAGCAACAAAGAGGGATTTATCAAAGGCTGACACCAGCTCTTCAGAGAGGAGAAACAGACTGCAGGATTTATCATATCCTTGTCTGTGCACATGCGTGGAATGGAACTCAAGCAAATTGTAAGAGATACAGGTTCTGGGCTGCCTGCACACTGCTGAAGGTAAAAGGATTAAGCAGCTGTTTCTAATGGGAATGTTACTTGATTTGAAGTTGAGAGTGTTGGTAGGTGACCAGTGGATGTGTGTCCATGTAGCATACATATAAAAGGAAGGGAAAGTTGCAAAGGTCTTCAGATAACGTTTTTCTTGAAGTTTTGGAAATAAAATTACACCATGTTAGAAAGCTGGCATTTTTGTACAGCCGTACATTAGGGCATACGGCTGTACAGAGTAAAACCTTGTTTTTGTGGAGCCTGGGAGCCACAGCTGCAGTGTATTTTGCCCATTAAGATCTATTCCAGAAAATGCTTGTGCAACACTCTTCTGCCTTTGACACAGTGGAACAGCCCCTCCTCCTCAAAAAACGTATCCAAAAATTTATCCAACCACACTTAGTGTTACGTACAATTCTACTTCTTCCTCTCCTCTCTTGTTCTCGGTCGGGGACCCCCAAGGTTCTGTACTCTTTTTCTCCATCTACTCCTCCTCCCTGGGTCAGGTAATAGCCCCCCATGGCTTCCAGTACCATCTCTACACTGACAACACCCAAATCTATCTCTCTACCCCTAAGCTCACGCCTTCAGTCTCCTCACGTATCACTAATTTACTAACAGACATATCAGCCTGGATGTTACACCACTTCCTCAAACTCAATCTATCCAAAGCCGAGTTCAAAATTTTTCCTCCCCCACGTGCCTCTTCCCCTGATTTCTCTGTCAAGATCGATAGCACTTCTATCAGCCTGTCCTCACATGCCAAAGTTCTAGGTGTAATCCTGGACTCTGAACTATCCTTTTGGCCCCACGGCCAATCACTGTCCAAATCTTGCCACCTCAACCTCTCCGAGATATGCCCCTTCCTAACCAATTTCACCACAAAGCCCCTATCTCCCTCCCTGGTCATCTCTCACCTCGATTACTGTAACTTCTACCTCACGGGATTACCTTTACATAGCCTATCTCCCCTTCAGCCCATCATGAATGCTGCTGCCAAGCTCATCCACCTTACCAACCATTCAGTGTCTGCTACTGCTATTTGTCAATCCCTCCACTGGCTTCTGCTCACTCAATAAATTAAATTCAAAATACAACTTACAAAGCCATCCACAATGTGGCTCCCCAGCTACATCACTAACCTAGTCTCAAAATACTGACCTACTCATTCTCTTCATTCCTCCCATGACCTCCTGCTCTCTAGCTCCCTCGTCACCTTCTCTCATGCTCTCCTCCAGGACTTTTACTGAGCTTCTCCTATCCTATGAAATTCCCTACCCCAATTTGTCCAACTATCTCCCACTCTGTTTGCTTTTAGATGATCCATAAAAACCCTCCTCTACAGAGAAGCCTATTCTGCCCACACCTAACTTCTGTACTTTTATTTTCTCCATCAGATCATCCCCCACAGCTATTACCTTTTTGTATCACTTGACCCTCCTTTTTAGATTTTAAGCTCCATCGAGCAGTGCCCTCTGATTCCTCCTGTATTAAATTGTATTGTACTGTCTGCCTCCATGTTGTAAAGCACTGCGTAAACTGTTGGCGCTATATAAACCCTTTATAATAATAATAATTTAAAGTTCAATTTTTCACTGCTGTGTCATCGGCAGTCTCTTCATTTATGTAGAAAAACGTATGACTGTACTCTTTTTTTTCTAGTAAATTTCTTACCAGCCGGCCAGTTTTACACTGCTGTATTGTCTGTGGTTTCAAAACTCAAAATGAGAGATTCATAGAATTTGGTAGTTATGCATCTTTGAGAACAAGGCCAGTTATTGCAGACTACTAGCCAATTGTTATCTGCATCTCAAAGTGGCCTATTAATATTTGGTGAAAGTGCCTGTGTTGCTGCTAAAGCTACCTGAAAAGAAAACATCAGATTGTGGTGCTGCTGTATGTAAGCCAAGCTAATCATAAAATAAATAAATAAATAAATAAATACATTCCAAATCCAAATATGTGCTACAAAACTTATGCTATAGCTGTGAGTGTCAGTGAAAACTGTACTGTCTCGTAACCCTTGCACAGCTTTAACACTATGTCTACCAAGGTATGTACAGTATCTCACAAAAGTTAGTACACCCCTCACATTTTTGTAAATATTTTATTATATTTTTTCATGTGACAAAACTGAAGTAATGACACTTTGCTAAAATGTAACGTAGTAAGTGTACAGCTTTTATAACCATGTAAATTTGCTATTCCCTCAAAATAACTCAACACACAGCCATTAATGTCTAATCCGCTGGCAACAAAAGGGAGTACACCCCTAAGTGAAAATATCCAAATTGGGCCCAAAGTGTCAATATTTTGTGTGGCCACCATTATTTTCCAGGACTGCCTTAACCCTCTTGGTCATGGAGTTCACCAGAGCTTCACAGGTTGCCACTGGAGTCACTACCGCTCCTCCGTGACGACATCACAACGCTGGTGGATGTTATAGACCTTGCGCTCCTCCACCTTCCGAGGATGCCCCACAGATGCTCAATAGGGTTTAGGTCTGGAAACATGCTTGGCCAGTCCACCACCTTTACCCTCAGCTTCTTTAGCAAGGCAGTGGTCGTCTTGGAGGTGTGTTTGGGGTCATTATCATGTTGGAATATTGCCCTGCGGCCCCGTATCCGAAGGGGGGGGGTCATGCTCTGCTTCAGTATGTCACAGTACATGTTGGCATTCATGGTTCCCTCAATGAACTGTAGCTCCCCAGTACCGGCAGAACTCATGCAGCCCAAGACCATGACACTTCCACCACCATGCTTTAGGCAAGACACATTTTTCTTTGTACTCCTCACCTGGTTACCGCCACACATGTTTGACACCATCTGAACCAAATAAGTTTATCTTGATCTCATCAGACCACAGGACATGGTTCCAGTAATCCATGTCCTTAGTCTGCTTGTCTTCAGCAAACTTTTTGCAGGCTTTCTTGTGCATCATCCTTAGAAGAGGTTTCCTTCTGGGACGACAGCCATGCAGACCAATTTGATGCAGTGTGCGGCGTATGGTCTGAGCACTGACAGGCTGACCCCCCACCCCTTCAACCTCTTCAGTAGGGATGAGCCGAACACCCCCCTGTTCGGTTCGCACCAGAACATGCGAACAGGAAAAAAGTTCGTTCGAACATGCGAACACCGTTAAAGTCTATGGGACACGAACATGAATAATCAAAAGTGCTAATTTTAAAGGCTTATATGCAAGTTATTGTCATAAAAAGTGTTTGGGGACCTGGGTCCTGCCCCAGGGGACATGGATCAATGCAAAAAAAAGTTTTAAAAACGGCCGTTTTTTCAGGAGCAGTGATTTTAATAATGCTTAAAGTCAAACAATAAAAGTGTAATATCCCTTTAAATTTCGTACCTGGGGGGTGTCTATAGTATGCCTGTAAAGGGGCGCATGTTTCCTGTGTTTAGAACAGTCTGACAGCAAAATGACATTTTGAAGGAAAAAACTCATTTAAAACTACCCGCGGCTATTGCATTGCCGACAATACACATAGAAGTTCATTGATAAAAACGGCATGGGAATTCCCCAAAGGGGAACCCCGAACCAAAATTAAAAAAAAAATATGACGTGGGAGTCCTCCTAAATTCCATACCAGGCCCTTCAGGTCTGGTATGGATATTAAGGGGAACCCCGGCCAAAATTAAAAAAAAAAAATGACGTGGGGGTTCCCCCTAAATTCCATACCAGACCCTTCAGGTCTGGTATGGATTTTAAGGGGAACCCCGCGCCAAAAAAAAAAAAAAAAAACGGCGTGGGGTCCCCCCAAAAATCCATACCAGACCCTTATCCGAGCACACAACCTGGCAGGCCGCAGGAAAAGAGGGGGGGACGAGAGTGCGGCCCCCCCTCCCTCCTGAACCGTACCAGGCCACATGCCCTCAACATTGGGAGGGTGCTTTGGGGTAGCCCCCCAAAACACCTTGTCCCCATGTTGATGAGGACAAGGGCCTCATCCCCACAACCCTGGCCGGTGGTTGTGGGGGTCTGCGGGCGGGGGGCTTATCGGAATCTGGAAGCCCCCTTTAACAAGGTGACCCCCAGATCCCGGCCCCCCCCCTGTGTGAAATGGTAAGGGGGTACATAAGTACCCCTACCATTTCACGAAAAAAGTGTCAAAAATGTTAAAAATGACAAGAGACAGTTTTTGACAATTCCTTTATTTAAATGCTTCTTCTTTCTTCTATCTTCCTTCATCTTCTGGTTCTTCTGGTTCTTCTGGCTCTTCTGGTTCTTCCTCCGGCGTTCTCGTCCAGCATCTCCTCCGCGGCGTCTTCTATCTTCTTCTCCTCGGGCCGCTCCGCACCCATGGCATAGGGGGGAGGCTCCCGCTCTTCTCTTCTTCTTTTCTTCTCTTCTGTTCTTCTTCATTTTCTTCTCCGGGCCGCTCCGCAATCCATGCTGGCATGGAGGGAGGCTCCCGCTGTGTGACGGCGCTCCTCGTCTGACAGTTCTTAAATAACCGGGTGGGCGGGGCCACCCGGTGAACCCCGCCCCCCTCTGACGCACGGTGACTTGATGGGACTTCCCTGTGACGTCACGGGGAATGCCACAGGGAAGTCCCGTCAAGTCACCGTGCGTCAGAGGGGGGCGGGGTCACCGGGTGGCCCCGCCCCCCGTTATTTAAGAACTGTCAGACGAGGAGCGCCGTCACACAGCGGGAGCCTCCCTCCATGCCAGCATGGATTGCGGAGCGGCCCGGAGAAGAAAATGAAGAAGAACAGAAGAGAAGAAAAGAAGAAGAGAAGAGCGGGAGCCTCCCCCCTATGCCATGGGTGCGGAGCGGCCCGAGGAGAAGAAGATAGAAGACGCCGCGGAGGAGATGCTGGACGAGAACGCCGGAGGAAGAACCAGAAGAGCCAGAAGAACCAGAAGAACCAGAAGATGAAGGAAGATAGAAGAAAGAAGAAGCATTTAAATAAAGGAATTGTCAAAAACTGTCTCTTGTCATTTTTAACATTTTTGACAGTTTTTTAGTGAAATGGTAGGGGTACTTTTGTACCCCCTTACCATTTCACACAGGGGGGGGGCTGGGATCTGGGGGTCCCCTTGTTAAAGGGGGCTTCCAGATTCCGATAAGCCCCCCGCCCGCAGACCCCCACAACCAACGGCCAGGGTTGTGGGGATGAGGCCCTTGTCCTCATCAACATGGGGACAAGGTGTTTTGGGGGACTACCCCAAAGCACCCTCCCAATGTTGAGGGCATGTGGCCTGGTACGGTTCAGGAGGGGGGGGGGCGCACTCTCGTCCCCCTCTCTTTTCCTGTGGCCTGCCAGGTTGCGTGCTCGGATAAGGGTCTGGTATGGATTTTTGGGGGGACCCCACGCCGTTTTTTTTTTTTTTTTTTGGCGCGGGGTTCCCCTTAAAATCCATACCAGACCTGAAGGGCCTGGTATGGAATTTAGGGGGACTCCCACGTCATTTTTTTTTAAATTTTGGTTCGGGGTTCCCCTTTGGGGAATTCCCATGCCGTTTTTATCAATGAACTTCTATGTGTATTGTCGGCAATGCAATAGCCGCGGGTAGTTTTAAATGAGTTTTATCCTTCAAAATGTCATTTTGCTGTCAGACTGTTCTAAACACAGGAAACATGCGCCCCTTTACAGGCATACTATAGACACCCCCCAGCTACGAAATTTAAAGGGATATTACACTTTTATTGTTGTTTATTGACTTTAAGCATTATTAAAATCACTGCTCCTGAAAAAACGGCCGTTTTTAAAACTTTTTTTTGCATTGATCCATGTCCCCTGGGGCAGGACCTGGGTCCCCAAACACTTTTTATGACAATAACTTGCATATTAGCCTTTAAAATTAGCACTTTTGATTTCTCCAATAGACTTTTAAAGGGTGTTCCGCGGCATTCGAATTTGCCGCGAACACCCCAAATTGTTCGCTGTTCGGCGAACTTGCGAACAGCCAATGTTCGAGTCGAACATGAGTTCGACTCGAACTCGAAGCTCATCCCTACCCCTGGGGCAGGACTCGGGTCCCCAAACACTTTTTATGGCAATAACTTGCATATAAGCCTTTAAAATTAGCACTCTTGATTTTTCATGTTCGTTCCCCTATAGACTTTAACAGTGTTTGTGTGAATTTTTTGCCTGTTTGCGAGTTCTGATGCAAACCGAACTGGGGGTGTTTGGCTCATCCTTATCGACAATGTTCAAAATACACAAATCCTTTAAATAACATGCTTGGGGGATATCTTAACCTACTGGTGCAATTTGTTTAGCCGCTTGCCGACCGGTTCACGCCAATATACGTCGGCAGAAGGGCACGTACAGGCAGATTAACATACCTGTATATTGCCCTTTAAGAAGCAGTTTGCGGGTGCATGCACAAGCATTTCCCGTTCGGCCTATTGACAGGACACTGATCACAGCTCCCTGTAATCGAGACAGTGATCAGTGTCGTATCACACATAGCCCCTCCCCCCACAGTTGGAGTCACTCCCTAGGACACACTTAACCCCTACAGTGCCACCTAGTGGTTAACCCCTTCACTGCCAGTCACATTTAACTGATTGCTGTATAAATGTGAATGGTCCCAAAATTGCACCAAAAGTGTCCGATCTGTCCGCCATAATGTCGCAGTCCTGATAAAAATCGCTGATCGCCACCATTACTAGTAAAAAAAAAAAATTATTAATAAAAATGCCATAAAACTATCCCCTATTTTGTAGATGCTATAACTTTTGTGCAAACCAATCAATAAACGTTTATTGTAGAAGAATATGTATTGGCCTAAACTGAGGAAAAAAAAATGTTTTTTATATATTTTTTGGGGATATTTATTATAGCAAAAAGTAAAAAATAATGTGTTTTTTTCAAAATTGTCGCTATTTTTTTGTTTATAGCGCAGAAAATAAAAACCGCAGAGGTGATCAAATACCACCAAAAGAAAGCTCTATTTGTGGGGAAAAAAGGACGTCAATTTTGTTTGGGAGCCACGTCGCACGACCGCGCAATTGTCAGTTAAAGCGACACAGTGCCGAATCGCAAAAAGTGCTCTGGTCTTTGGGCAACCAAATGCTCCGGGGTTTAAGTGGTTAATGTTTGCACACATGTTAAAATCTGCATTTTTTGTTTGAAAAATTACCTTAACCATTTAAGGTTTGCCCTATAGCAGATTTACTGCTACAGGGCAGCACCTCTGCGCCAGATCACGTATATTCGTGATCCGGCTTTCTCGGGTAGAGGGCGCAAATACGCACCATCGCCGGCTCGCTCCCGCTGTTATACACAGTGGGAATTGATCAACAGGTACCGCGGACTCGATGTCCACCAGCTCCCACCAATCATTTGGTACAGAGGCAGAACGGCAGTCTGCCTTTGTAAACAAGGCAAATTTCCATTCTGCAAGTAGGAAAGGCATGGATCCTGTGTTACTGCAGAGTAGGGGCAAGGATTCCCCTAGTAAAAGCACCTCCTACACTGTACAAAAACACAGGCTAGGTACACAGTTAACCCATTAGTACAGTGACAATGCATATTTCTAACACTGATCACGGTATAGTATAACTAGTTCCCAAACAAGTGTCAAAAATGTCAGTTGGTGTCCGATTTGTCTGCCGCAATATTGCAGTCCCACTATAAGTCGCTGATCTATGCCTTTACTAGTAAAAATAAATAAATAAATAAAAATTCAATAAATATATTCCATAGTTTGTAGACGCTATACCTTTTTTCACAAACCAATCAATATATAAGCTTATTGAGATTTTTTTTACCAAAAATATGTAGCAGAAAACATATTGGACTGAACTGATGAATAAATTACATTTTTTACATTTTTTTTAATTGGATATGTTTTATAGCAAAAAGTAAAAAAAATATATATTTTTTTTAAATTGTTTATAGCGTAAAAAAAATGCATAGGTGATCAAATATTACCAAAATAAAGCTCTATTTGTGGGAAAAAATTATCTCCTCACTGAATGTAACTTCACATACCCACCCCTGCTTTCCTGAAGCTCGGACAAGCTGTATAAAGTGTGCACTTTGAACAGCTGTAGAGAAGAGAAATCGCAGATAAACAGGTACTACTTTGTACAACAATTTATTTCATCTGTGGGTAACCACTTTAACCCCCTAAACAATTATATATTTTCTGAAAGCAAGAGGGCCTGTAGAATAAAATGGTAGTGTTTTTTTTTATTGCATGATATTTGAGCAACTGTTTGTCAAACGCATATTTTTGAAGATAGAATTATGTTGTGTAGATGGATACCAAACATATCAAGTCCTAAAACCTGTGCCACACTTTAAAAAACCTTTACAGGTTATTAACTTAGAGTTAACCTCAATTCATGGCACTAGAATTATTACTCTCACTCTGACATTTGTGGCAATACCTCACATATGTGAGGCAAATGCTGTTTACATACATGTGTGAGCATTAGGCACGTGTTTGCACTGGCATTTAAAAGCAGGGTGATAGGGGTGCTTTAAATAGTTTTATTTATTTTATTAATTTTTCATTTAAAAAAAAAAAACTAATGTAACTTTAGAGCCGGTTCACACAGGGGCGACTTGTCAGGCGACCTAGCCGCCTGACAAGTCGCCTCCCGTTCTGTACAATGGAACCGTTCTAATCGGAGCGACGCAAGTCGCTCCGATTTAGAAGAAAGGTTCCTGTACTACTTTGGGGGCGACTTGCATAGACTTCTATACAGAAGTCGTCTTGCAAGTCGCCGCGGCAGTCGTGTGCAGGTCGCCTCGGTGAGGCGACCTGCAAGTCGTGCCGCTTCTAATGTGAACCGGCGCTTATCGCTATCACAAGGGGGCTAACCCCCAGTGTGATAAAATTGCAGATGACAGGTACAATCAACTTTAGATTTACAAAAACAATATAATATAAGGACAAACCTAAACAATGCATTCACATAGTATCAAATCAGGCAGCTCCCTCCTCTACATAGTTGGTGGTAGATCTAAAGCAGATTGTACAAATAGATTGTATAAGGTATGGCCAGACTTAGACCGCCAATGTTACCTCTGCCCTCCACTGCAGCTAATCAAGTTTAGCGATACGCCTGTAGGAGCTGCTGGACAGGATGGGTCCTCTGTTCTTTGCCTCAAACTTCTTAAGAACCTCAGCCCCTCTGACACAACAGGTTGATTGTACAAACATACAAACACACAATACTACAAGAAATCACTGAAAGTAATACTTATTACCCAATAGTAATGCTATAACGAAGAAAACAGGCACCTAAGCAGGTAGTAAAGACAATCTTAATATATTGTCACCCACTAAAGTTGGAAACTAGGCAAGCATAAATCGGATTAACCATAGTAATAACACAATTTAGCATATAATATGATCAACAATAGGGACTAGGCATAAGATGACATTTGGCGTCAGTATAAACAGTGGCAAGGAAACTTCAAGTCCAGAAGTGAGCAATAGTAAAGTTTTATCTACTGAGTGCTGGAACTATACTGCCAGAGAGCATTTATGACAGCGATGCTGGTCCTAGACTGACTGGGTATGCACTGTGTAAAAGAAAGGGAGGATGGTAGCGGAGGGGGCAACAAAAGTGGGCTTGCAGAATAATTATTAGGGGAGGCACAGTCCTTTAAGAAGTTCTTCTGCTGGCTACTAATGTGGCCCTTTAAGAGCATTGGTGCAGAGAGCAACAGTCCTAGTTAACCTGCATGTAGTATAGGTACAGTATAGTCTTGGCACAGGTGCAGGGTAGATGTGGTTCAGATGCTGTAAAGGTTCTGTACAATGCAGTATAAGGTTGGTATAGGTGCAGTCTAGGTTTGAAATAAGTGCAGTATAGAGTGAAATATGGGTTCAGGATAGATTAAGTGTCTTACTTCCAGTGGCTTAGTCCCAGCTAGCAGTATCAGCTATGGGCGAATAACCCTCTCACTAGTCCCCAGGATGCGGCGGTGACCTCTCACTGTAGAAGGGGGCTCCCTTGGCCTTTCCCCAAAAGCCTCTAGTGAAAAGTGGTGGGAAGCAGAGGATGAGTAGACACTCCAGTCTTCCTGTGGCAAGCAGTGCGGGTGCTGAGATATTTGCGGTGCTGTGCTGTCCCTGGCTGGCCTCACTCCCAGTCTCAGACTCAGGCTCTGATCTCCGCTGGTATGGTCTCTTGCTGGCAGGTGAATAATTATACAGAGGTGCTCTCTCTCTAATTCCCTCGGTGCCAAGAGGAAGAACTCTCCTGGGCAATTTAATAAAAATCATCTCTCCACTCCTTCTACTGCACAGTGCCTGTTGGGATATGCACTACAAGTAGTCTATTCACCCCATTATATGGCCGCCACCTCAAACTACAACTCCCTGGATTCTTAGTGCTCTACATACAAGTCTATGGGCTTGCTTGGCTTGAGCGATCCTGCTACTGGCTGGAGGAGATTGGTGCAGCATAACATCAGTATCTAAGTTGAGGGAGAGAAGAATAAAAGGCAATGCCTCCTCCATATTGCTGTAGGTCAGCACTTGGCTACATAAGCAAAGATCACTATAGTAGCTGGGGAATAACTGCTCTGAACCCAGATGTGAAAAAATCCTTGTATGGGTTCATTTATTAGAGAGGAGATTGGAGGACAGCTGTTCCCTGAGCTATTCCAACACAACATACTGAGTCATGTTTATGGTAGTCCCAGGCTCCCCAGAGAAACAAGAGAGCCCAGAACTACATCTGGCGCTGACAGGTGGAATCCTCTCGGTACTCCAAAAGTTACATGAAAGCCAATCTCTGGCTTAAAAAAAATACCAAGTTCATGGCTGCAGCAGCAATCCCCTAGACTACCAAGACATTAATATACAGTATCTCACAAAAGTGAGTACACCCCTCACATTTTTGTAAATATTTTATTACAACTTTTCATTTCGTGACATCACTGAAGAAATTACACTTTGCTACAATGTTATGTAGTGAGTGTACAGGTTGTATAACAGTGTAAATTTGCTGTCCCCTCAAAATAACTCAATACACAGCCATTTAAGTCTAAACCGCTGGCAACAAAAGTGAGTACACCCCTAAGTGAAAATGTCCAAATTGGGCCCAATTAGCCATTTTCCCTCTTCGGTGTCATGTAACTCATTAGTGTTACAAGGTCTCAGGTGTGAATGGGGAGCAGGTGTGTTAAATTTGGTGTTATCGCTCTCACTCTCTCATACTGTTCACTGGAAGTTCAACATGGCACCTCATGGCAAAGAACTCTCTGAGGATCTGAAAAAAAGAATTATTGCTCTACATAAAGATGGACTAGGCTATAAGAAGATTGCCAAGACCCTGAAACTGAGCTGCAGCATGGTGGCCAAGACCATACAGAGGTTTAACAGGTCAGGTTCCACTCAGAACAGGCCTTGCCATGGTAGCCCAAAGACGTTGAGTGCACGTGCTAAGCGTCATATCCAGAGGCTGTCTTTGGGAAATAGACGTATGAGTGCTGCCAGCATTGCTGAAGAGTAGGGATGAGCTTCGAGTTCGAGTCGAACTCATGTTCGACTCGAACATTGGCTGTTCGCAAGTTCACCGAACAGCGAACAATTTGGGGTGTTCGCGGCAAATTCGAATGCCGCGGAACACCCTTTAAAAGTCTATGGGAGAAATCAAAAGTGCTAATTTTAAAGGCTAATATGCAAGTTATTGTCATAAAAAGTGTTTGGGGACCTGGGTCCTGCCCCAGGGGACATGGATCAATGCAAAAAAAAGTTTTAAAAACGGCCGTTTTTTCAGGAGCAGTGATTTTAATAATGCTTAAAGTCAATCAATAAAAGTGTAATATCCCTTTAAATTTCGTACCTGGGTGGTGTCTATAGTGTGTCTGTAAAGGGGCGCATGTTTCCTGTGTTTAGAACAGTCTGACAGCAAAATGACATTTTGAAGGAAAAAACTCATTTAAAACTACCCGCGGCTATTGCATTGCCGACAATACACATAGAAGTTCATTGATAAAAACGGCATGGGAATTCCCCAAAGGGGAACCCCGAACCAAAATTAAAAAAAAAAAAATGACGTGGGAGTCCCCCTAAATTCCATACCAGGCCCTTCAGGTCTGGTATGGATATTAAGGGGAACCCCGGCCAAAATTTAAAAAAAAAATGACGTGGGGTTCCCCCTAAATTCCATACCAGACCCTTCAGGTCTGGTATGGATTTTAAGGGGAACCCCGCGCCAAAAAAAACCCAAAAAACGGCGTGGGGTCCCCCCAAAAATCCATACCAGACCCTTATCCGAGCACGCAACCTGGCAGGCCGCAGGAAAAGAGGGGGGGACGAGAGTGCGGCCCCCCCTCCCTCCTGAACCGTACCAGGCCACATGCCCTCAACATTGGGAGGGTGCTTTGGGGTAGCCCCCCAAAACACCTTGTCCCCATGTTGATGAGGACAAGGGCCTCATCCCCACAACCCTGGCCGGTGGTTGTGGGGGTCTGCGGGCGGGGGGCTTATCGGAATCTGGAAGCCCCCTTTAACAAGGTGACCCCCAGATCCCGGCCCCCCCCCTGTGTGAAATGGTAAGGGGGTACATAAGTACCCCTACCATTTCACGAAAAAAGTGTCAAAAATGTTAAAAATGACAAGAGACAGTTTTTGACAATTCCTTTATTTAAATGCTTCTTCTTTCTTCTATCTTCCTTCATCTTCTGGTTCTTCTGGCTCTTCTGGTTCTTCCTCCGGCGTTCTCGTCCAGCATCTCCTCCGCGGCGTCTTCTATCTTCTTCTCCTCGGGCCGCTCCGCACCCATGGCATGGGGGGAGGCTCCCGCTCTTCTCTTCTTCTTCATCTTCTTCTCTTCTTCTCTTCTTCTTTTCTTCTCTTCTTCATTTTCTTCTCCGTGCCGCTCCGCACCCATGCTGGCATGGAGGGAGGCTCCCGCTGTGTGACGGCGCTCCTCGTCTGACAGTTCTTAAATAACGGGGGCGGGGCCACCCGGTGACCCCGCCCCCCTCTGATGCACGGTGACTTGACGGGACTTCCCTGTGACGTCACGGGGAATGCCACAGGGAAGTCCCGTCATGTCCCGTGCGTCAGAGGGGGGCGGGGTCACCGGGTGGCCCCGCCCCCCGTTATTTAAGAACTGTCAGACGAGGAGCGCCGTCACACAGCGGGAGCCTCCCTCCATGCCAGCATGGGTGCGGAGCGGCCCGGAGAAGAAAATGAAGAAGAGAAGAAGAGAAGAAGAGAAGAAAAGAAGAAGATGAAGAAGATGAAGAGAAGAGCGGGAGCCTCCCCCCCATGCCATGGGTGCGGAGCGGCCCAAGGAGAAGATAGAAGACGCCGCGGAGGAGATGCTGGACGAGAACACCGGAGGAAGAGCCAGAAGAACCAGAAGAACCAGAAGATGAAGGAAGATAGAAGAAAGAAGAAGTATTTAAATAAAGGAATTGTCAAAAACTGTCTCTTGTCATTTTTAACATTTTTGACAGTTTTTTAGTGAAATGGTAGGGGTACAATACCCCCTTACCATTTCACACAGGGGGGGGGCCGGGATCTGGGGGTCCCCTTGTTAAAGGGGGCTTCCAGATTCCGATAAGCCCCCCGCCCGCAGACCCCCACAACCACCGGCCAGGGTTGTGGGGATGAGGCCCTTGTCCTCATCAACATGGGGACAAGGTGTTTTGGGGGGCTACCCCAAAGCACCCTCCCAATGTTGAGGGCATGTGGCCTGGTACGGTTCAGGAGGGGGGGGCCGCACTCTCGTCCCCCCCTCTTTTCCTGCGGCCTGCCAGGTTGCGTGCTCGGATAAGGGTCTGGTATGGATTTTTGGGGGGACCCCACGCCGTTTTTTTTTTTGGCGCGGGGTTCCCCTTAAAATCCATACCAGACCTGAAGGGTCTGGTATGGAATTTAGGGGGAACCCCACGTCATTTTTTTTTTTAAATTTTGTCCGGGGTTCCCCTTAATATCCATACCAGACCTGAAGGGCCTGGTATGGAATTTAGGGGGACTCCCACGTCATTTTTTTTTTAAATTTTGGTTCGGGGTTCCCCTTTGAGGAATTCCCATGCCGTTTTTATCAATGAACTTCTATGTGTATTGTCGGCAATGCAATAGCCGCGGGTAGTTTTAAATGAGTTTTTTCCTTCAAAATGTCATTTTGCTGTCAGACTGTTCTAAACACAGGAAACATGCGCCCCTTTACAGGCATACTATAGACACCCCCCAGCTACGAAATTTAAAGGGATATTACACTTTTATTGTTTGACTTTAAGCATTATTAAAATCACTGCTCCTGAAAAAACGGCCGTTTTTAAAACTTTTTTTTGCATTGATCCATGTCCCCTGGGGCAGGACCCAGGTCCCAAACACTTTTTATGACAATAACTTGCATATTAGCCTTTAAAATTAGCACTTTTGATTATTCATGTTCGTGTCCCATAGACTTTAACGGTGTTCGCGTGTTCGAACAAACTTTTTTCCTGTTCGCATGTTCTGGTGCGAACCGAACAGGGGGGTGTTCGGCTCATCCCTACCCAGGGGTATCAATGCAAAAAAAGTTTTAAAAACAGCCATTTTTTTCAGGAGCAGTGATTTTACTAATGCTTAAAGTGAAACAATAAAAATGAAATATTCCTTTAAATATCATGCCTGGGGGGTGTCTATAGTATGCCTGTAAAGTGGCGCAGTTTTCACATGTTTAGAACAGTAACACAGCAAAATGACATTTCTAAAGGAAAAAAGTAATTTAAAACTGCGAGCGGCTGTAATAAATTGTTGGGTCTCGGCAATATAGATAAAACTCATTGAAAAAAATGGCATGGGTCCCTCCCCCAGGCCCTTTGAGTGACGTCAGAGGAAGGTGGGGTCACCCGTTTACATCACCAAGTGGCCCCGCCCTCAGCTATATAACAGCTGTCATCGAGAAGAAGTATCACTCGGCAGGAGCCTCCCATGGAGGTGGAGCTGTTGCAGCTTTTTTTTTTTTCTTTCTTCGGTCCGTCGGGCGCCATGAGATGGATTTACATTGCAGGACATTTTAATTTTTTTATTTTTCAATAAAGGACTTGTCCCAAAGTGTCTCTTGTCATTTTTACTATTTTTGACACTTTTTTTATGAATTGGTAGGGGTACAATGTACCCGTTACCAATTCACATGGGGGGTGGGTTCTGGGGGTCCCCTTGTTAAAGGGGGCTTCCCAGATTCCTATAAGCCCCCAGCCCACAGACCCCCACAACCACCGCGCAAGGGTTGTGGGGATGATGCCCTTGTCCCCATCAACATGGGGACAAGGTGATTTGAGGGTGACTCCACAGCACCCCCCCATGTTGAGGGCATGTGGCCTGGTATGGTTCAGGAGGGGGGTGTCCTCTCATCCCCCCCCCTCTTTTCCTGTGGCCTGCCAGGTTGCGTGCTCATATAAGGGTCTAGTATGGATTTTGGGGGGACCCCCACACATTTTTTTTTTTTAATTTTGGTTCAGGGTTCCCCTTAATATTTATACCAGACCCAAAGAGCCTGGTAATGGACTGGAGGGGGGTTCCGACAATTCATTACAGCCGCGATCATTTTTAAATGACTTTTTTTCCTTTAGAAATGCCATTTTGTGCAGGGGAAGAATGTGCCACTTTACAGGCATACTATAGACACCCCCCAGGCACGATATTTAAAAGAATATTTTTATTGTTTCACTTTAAGCATTAATAAAATTACTGCTCCTGAAAAAATGTCCTTTTTTAAAACTTTTTTTTGCATTGACACATGTCCCCTGGGGCAGGACCCAGGTCCCCAAACACTTTTTATGAGAGCCCATTCACACAGGGACGACTTGTCAGGCGACCTAGTCGCCTGACAAGTCGCCTCCCGTTCTGTGCTATGGAACCGTTCTAAGGGGAGCGACGCAAGTCGCTCCGACTTAGAAAAAGGTTCCTGTACGACTTCGGGGGCGACTTGGGGCGACTTGCATAGACTTCTATACAGAAGTCGTTTTGCAAGTCGCCCGGGCAGTCGTTTGCAGGTCGCCTCGCTGAGGCGACCTGCAAGTCGTGTTGCCCCTGTGTGAATGGGGTCTTACAATAACTTGCATATAAGTCTTTAAAATGAGCACTTTTGGTTTTTCATGTTAGTGTCCTATAGACTTTAACGCAGGGGCGGATCCAGAGTCTAGTCTCGGGAGGGGCAGTGGCAGAAAATTAGGTGTTGCTTACTTAATCACTGATCACCGCCATTACTAGTAAAAAATAAATAAATAAAAATCCCATAAATCTATCCCCTATTTTGTAGATGCTATAACTTTTGTGCAAACCAATCAATATACACTTATTGGGGAGGGGGTTACCAAAAATATGTAGCAGAATACACAATGGCCAAAACTGATGAAGAAATGTTTTTATAGCAAAAAGTTAAAAATATTCTTTTTTTTTTTTTTTTTTTTTTTAAATTGTTGGTCTTTTTTTGTTTATTTTGCAGAAAATAAAAACCAGAGATGATCAAATACCACCAAAAGAAATCTCTATTTGTTGGAAAAAAAGGACATCAATTTTGTTTGGGTACAGCATCGCACGACCGTGTGATTGTCAGTCAGTTAAAGTAACACAGCACAGTATCGCAAAAAATGACCTGTTCATGAAGGGGGGTAAAACTTTCCAGAGCTGAAGGGGTTAACATTGAACACGCTTTAAGGGCATTTTTTTTCATACATAATGACAGTTATGGATGGCAAACATCTATTTTGCATTTTGACACATTCATTTATTCTTTTACTCACTTTTAGTAAAATATTTTGGTGCTCTGGACCTCTGGTGGTGGGAGGGGCTCCCATGCAGGTCACAGGAGCAATGAGATGAGAAGGATCCGGTAATTGCACTAGTCTGTCTGCACTCCACAGGCAGCAGTAGATGACATTAGATGTCCCGGGTTCACGCCACTCTGCACTGCAGTTTGGAGAAGATGGAGTGAGGAGGTGGGTGAAGCCAACACCCACTCAGGGGCGGAGGCCTGCAGTATGCAGAAGATGGAGGGAGGAGGATCTGAGGGGGTGGAGCCAACACTCTCATTCAGCGACGGAGTCGGTCGGAAGAAGACTCCACTCTGAATGCTGGGGCCCTCTCTCGCTTTCCTCCTTAGCAGCGGCAATGTGTCTCACTGATGTCACTGGTTGCTAGGCACTAGCAACCAGTGTAGGAAATACAGGGGCCAAGCCAACGGCGCGGCTCCACCCACCTCCTCAGTGCAGTGGTGTAATTATTACACAGAGTCTCTCTCTCTCGGTGATGCTGATCGGCTGGTGATGATACTGAGAGAGAGAGACTCGGGAGTCGGGACTGCACTGCAGTCAGTGATATTTTCAGGGGGGGGGCAATTGCGTTCGAATTTGCCACGAACATCGCATATTGTTCGCCGAACGTCCAAACAACCAAAGTTCGACCCGAACTTGTTCTCAGGCCAAACCGTTCGACCATCCCTAGTTGCCGTTGAAGTCACAGGAAAAATTCCACTCTCTGACGTACTGTATTTTTCAAAAACGACTGGGCAATAGAAAAACACCCGAACAGGAAAAAGTTCAGTCCAAACGTCTGTTTGGACCAAACCTTTAACTCCTCCCTATTCGTGTGAACTAAAAAACAAGTTATTTTGAACAACTTGATTAAATAATTGAAGTGAACATGGCTTTACAGTAGGCGTGATTTGCAAAGGGAATAGGGACTCCTTGTTTTGCAAGGTGAACGTTCTACTTAGTGGATAAGGTGAAGAAGTTTATGTTATTCATCCAGCTACATGCAAGCAAAAGTTCTGTTTTTTTTTATTTCCTTGCACATGATTGGGTATTCAAACTGAACCCAAAACAAAGTGCAGTGCTACAGTAAGATATAAGAAACACAATAATAATACAAAAAATAGTGCCAAAACTGATATGAAGCTAAAGCACGTGTCACTGGTGATCCTTGTTAAGAGAAAAGAAAAACAGGGGTGCTTTTTAACCACCACCTGAGTTCATCAAATCATGAAATATAACGTCCTGTGAGAAGTGCTCAGAGTCCAACATGTAAAAAGCAACTAGTGTTAAGAATGTATATGCACTCATCAGAAATACATGATAAATGTGCATGTTACAATTTACATATTAATGCAGAATCCTCCAGGTCTCCACATAATCCAATTGGTGACTTCCCATAAAATCTGATGTGCTGCAATAAATAAGCTCACCACATAGAGCCAGAGGAATCCATATATAGTGTAGTAGTTTATTGTGCTTGAAAAAAATGACATATATTGCTGCAGCATAGAACATCCAATAAAACCAAACAATTTTGGCCAGACTTACTCTGACGGGTGCTGAACCAGAAACCGAATGCGGTGGTGTGATGTCAGCATGTAGGCTTCTCCCAATGCATTTCATGCATACGCACGTCCTCAGGGGTACATCTACTAGTAGGCATACCTCCCGAGGACATGAAATGCATGTGCTGATGTCACGCCGCCGCTTCCGGTTTTCAGTTTGGCAGCCACCAGAGTAAGTCCAGGCTAAAATTGTTTGGTTTTCCATTGTTATGGAGATTCTTAACACCAGTTGATTTTCACCTGGTGGACTCTGAAGACTTCTCATGGCAGTTTAAATTTCTTGATTTGATGAACTCCGATAGGTGGTGGTTAAAAGGCACCCCTGTTTCTCCTAACACATTGGACTTCTTTTTGCTCTTAACAAAGATCACCAATGACTGTACTTCAGATGTTTTAGCTTCATATCGGTTTTGGCACTATTTTTTATATTATTATTGTGTTTCATATATCTTACTGTAGTGCTGCACTTTATTTTGGGTTTATTTTGATTTAAAAGGTTTGTGGAGTCACCTTGTGTGCTAGTCACTAGGACTTTGTTATGCTCACTTATTTTTATTTTTGGGTATTCAAATTTACCACAGCTTAATCTTCTTTACTAAGCTAGGTGAATACCTACTTTGTGAATAGAACACTCTTCATTCCTGTAAATCGCCCACCATATTTACCACATTCAGTGTACATTAATTTGTATATTTCATATCTGCCTCTAGTTCAGCTTCTGCTGTTGGCTATTGATGTAGGTTTTGGCAGCAGTTAAGTAAAAATGTATGTCGTCAATAAACTGACATGATCTGTTTCAGTGCTGTAACAAACAACAGCTTCCCTTGTATAAGCCCACTGAAATCATCTCACTCCAACTTAAACCATTAAAGTGATTGTAAGGGTTCCTTTTTTTGTTTTTTTTTAAATAACAAACATATCATACTAACCATCACTGTGCAGCTCGTTTTGCACAGAGTGGCCCCAAACCTCATCTTTTGGGGTCCCCCGGCGGCTCTCACGGCTTCTTCCCCCATCAGATAACCCCCTAGGAGAAGCACTCTCCCGTGTGGGTTAACTTGGCGGCTATAGCCTCCGAGTCCAGCATTCGGCGGCTATAGGCGCAGAATGTTTGACTCGGCCCCGCCCCCGCGTCATTGGATTTGATTGACAGCAGCGGGAGCCAATGGCTGCGCTGCTTTCAATCTATGCAATCAAGAGCTGGGAACCCCCTGCAGAGAGACAACGCATCCCAGCCGGGTCAAGTTCCAGGACTCAGGTAAGTAAAACGGGGGGCTGGAGGGCCGATCACTGCCAGGTGTTTTTTCACCTTAATGCATAGGATGCATTAAGGTGAAAAAACACGAAGGTTTACAACCCAACCCATCAAATTTGGGACTCCATTTACTTCCAGTACTTTACTGACTTCTAGGTAAAGGAATGAGCCAATTGCATGAGCAGGAGAAATTCTAGCAAGCCCCCTATGCAAGAGTACTATTCCCCTGGTTGAATATATACTGTATGTATAGGAGGAAAGGAGGGTGGGGACTTTAAATGAGGCATGCGGCTACAAAATGTTACCTTTCATAGGGATGGAGGCACGTGCCTTCACAAAGTCACCGTCTCATTTAAAGTCCCCACCCTTTCTCCTTATGTAACTGGTTGAATATATATATATATATATATATATATATATATATATATATATATATAAAATATATATATATATATATTGTGACATTGGGGATTGTTCAGCTCAAGTGGATAGATGCGTTTTGGTGCAGTGAGTCCACATCAGATAGGCATTTATAGTTAAGGGCCTGGTAGCCCACGTTTATTAAAGAAAAAAACAAAACAAAAGTCCATCCAGGAATCCCACGCAGGGGTCCAAACTTCAATTAAACACACAAAATCCAAATGAAAATGCTAGCCCACCTGGCTACTCTTCAGCAGTATTGCTGCTATAGGGAACAGGCCCCTCAAACAAGCTGCTTGGATGCAGTCTTAGGCTCCTTGGTCACACACAGTTTCAAGAGCTTCAATGCACGCAGCTTCTGGCTCCTTGGATGCACACAGCTTTGAAGCCCTTCAACGCACACAGCATCTGGCTCCTTGGACACACACAGCTTTGAAGCCCTTCAACGCACACAGCATCTGGCTCCTTGGACGCACACAGCTTTGAAGCCCTTCAACGCACACAGCATCTATTCTCACACAGAGACACTTACTAGCAGCCACTGCTCCAACTTCACCTTCCTCCACTCTTTCTGCTCTCACCAATCCCTCGTTATATGGGCTGTGTGCACCTGGGCACACACCCTGCTGGCTGTCCACAAGACCCGGACACAGGGTTGGAGATCCCATCCCACCCAAGACTCTGAAGGATCTCCAAATTACAGAGCCCCATAAGGAACTAGCAAAACCTGGAGAAAACTGCCAGAGCAGTTTTCTCCGTTTCAAATTTACACTCTGTAGCTCTGCACTCAGCCAATATGCAGACTCTGTGCCCACTTTAACCCCATTTTCATAGGGACAGAGCCTTGCTCTGCCACATACCCCCCCCTCTTGTTTCGATCCGGAGGGAGAAACACCTGCACCCACCATAGCAGTTGGGACACCTCTGTGCTGGCCATTAGCCACGTAGGCCCAACCCTTTTTTCGGGTGTGCTTCCAGGTACGTCCCACCTTGGATCTTGACAGGGTCCTATAATTCCTTATACTCTGCCTTCCCTTTCTTCTCTTGGGGTTCCTGAGCATACTCTCCTCTCTTGGGAGAACTCTGCCTTCCCTGATCCTACCTTTCAGCTTACAGACGTCAGTTTTATCTATCACCACAGGTCTTTCAGGTTCAAAAACCTCTCTCTGGTTACCCACGGCAACCACATCACTTTTAACAGCACCAAACATTAGCAGATCATACATTTCAATGACATCCTGTCGAACACAATCAGTGCCATCTATCTCAGTACTTGTTAGGACCAGACCTGAGGAGGGACAAAACACAGGCAAGCGATTACACCCCAAGGGTCCATAGCACAGCTTCACCTCACCTGTTGTCCAACACTCCATGGGTAACTGATCTAACAAATGACACTGATCCAAGCACAAACTACTTCTTTCTGATGTACACATTACATTTTTGCAGCAACCAACATTAGCACTTTCCTTTACAGTGTCTCCGGGTACTTTAAGTTGTACCTCTTTCTGAGTGATAGAAAGCATCTCTGCTAGTGCTGCGTCTATTTTGGGCCCTACCTTCTCATGAGGTTTAGCGGGTGAGACAGTATCCACGCCCTCTATTGACCACTGCTCAGCCGCACCTCGAGCCACACCAGCAGAGATGTTTATAGTCACTACACCAGCCGGAGAGACCTTTGATGTCTCCAACAGTTCTCCTGGGCACCTTCCATACCACTCAGTAACTGGGAGCACCCTCTCAGAGAACCTCAAGACTATCTGCCACACTGTCCATTCTCGATCAAGGCTTCCCAGCACAGCCTGTACCACCTGGCTCCACCCATGGGTACTACGCAGCACCACCTGGTCCGACTGCAGTGGAGACACCCAAGTGTACAGTGAGTGCGTTTTTACCAACTCCAGCATTTCAAGTAAGGTTTTTGTCATCTCTAAACATCCAATGTCTAAATACCAGACCTTTCTAAGGTCTTTTTCCCTGTCCAAGACATGGAGGGGCTCACCCACTGCAGCTTTTGAGGTTGAGACATTTGAAGAGACCTCCAACTCCTTGGAGGTACCCCTCATCACAGCCTGTTGCTCCCCTGGAGCGCTGTCAGACACATGTCTCACACTTAACCCTTCTGCACCAGTGTCAGTGAGCCACTGCAGGTCATTACAAGTCACATTGTCACCT
This sequence comes from Aquarana catesbeiana, assembly GCF_042186555.1. Taxonomy (NCBI): domain Eukaryota; kingdom Metazoa; phylum Chordata; class Amphibia; order Anura; family Ranidae; genus Aquarana; species Aquarana catesbeiana. The sequence goes on from NC_133327.1 coordinate 124,165,025, forward strand.
TGACACCCGAGCTGTTGGGCTGTGGACAACACATCTGCTATGCCAGCACCCTGAACAGTTCCTTCAGAATGGAGGGCAATAACCTTCGCAGGGACAAACGTGTCCTTGAGCACCAGCCGATCTGCAATCCCTCCATTGGGCATAGCAGGTGTTCTGTCCACCACATTATTTAATATTGCAATTGCATTTTCATACCAATTATCCCAGTCTATTGTGGTTCCATCACTTACTCTAGAAGGCCCCACAGGAACCTGGGATTCACTAGCCAAAACATCACCTGTGTCATTTCTATACATATCCCCTTGGGTTGACACATCATCTGACAAGGCAGGCTGTAATACATGCTTTTGCCCTGCCTGCTCTGGGGGCGCTACTGACACACACAGCTCTGCACTTTCAGCTTTTGCTGGCTGAATTAACCCCTTGACACCTGGGTTACACTTAGGGTTGTGGGGCTGCGCCCGCACACTCTCACTGTGTGACTCAGTCTTCCTTTGTTTCACCAGAGTAGCACCACAGCCATCCTGGAACACCTCTGGCTCCAACAAATGGAAACCCCATGAGACTTCCATGGACAAGCCTGCGCTTCTGGTTGTCATGGGAGATATCCTACTCCCATCATTGGCAGTGAACACATTTCCAACATTTTCAGACATGACATTAAAGGGAACACATTTTTCAATGTCATTATCACCAATACCATCACATTTGCCAACAGGAACATATTTGTCAGCATAACCATCATAATTTTCATTACGTATAGACATAACTGCTACTTTTGTGGATTGTCTATTACCAACCACAGCCTGTGAGCCTCTCCTCACATCACCCTCTATCTTTAAAGGGGAACTCTTTCCTCCTTGGTCAGCTCCATAGCTGACCTGGGAAACTCTCCGCTCCATCACTGCAAGCTCCTCTGAAGTTTCCCTGGGCAACTCTGCAGCACCTGTCACTAGGGAACATGGCACAAGAACAGTTTTGGTCACCCCTAGTTTAACCTCTCCAGCACTCTGCTGGATTATAGTAGGCACATGCATAGTCCCCATGTCCATTTGAGTCTTTAACCTTGCTGTCAGCTGGGCTTCACCATGTGCCTCCCCACTGCTCCGGGTAGCACACTGCAGCAAGTCTATGTCCATTTGCACTGCGGATCTTCCCGCTGGACACACTCCCATGTCACTAGGTTCAGTCCCACAAACTGAAACAGTCTTACCATTTTCAGTGGCTGGCATCATACCCTTCACTTGAGTGCGCTGTCTCTCAGCTGCATCCATACCAGCTACTTCCTCTGTGTGGCCACAGGACGACACTGCAGCCTTTCCAGACTCTTCAGCGTTGTTCCAGAACCTTGGGCAAGTAAAAATTCCATGCCCCACTTGACCACATTCCAAGCACGGTACTGGTAGCTGAACTTTACTTTCTTGGAATCTCCTTAATGACTGGCTCTCTGTTGCCACAGGATACCACTGGTCATGACCATCAGCAGACAGACTCCTTGGATCCCCGACATCCCTGTTGGCCTGGACATTGCTTCCACAGATGACCATATTCCTCTTTTTCACACGCTGTTGTCCACCTGGCTTCCTGTTGCCAGGGGAAACTTCTTTCACTTCCTTTTTAACTGGGGATGACATGATTAATTTACCCCAGGTCACAGAAATTTCACACTTGGAAAAATTCTCTGGCGTGGCTGGGGCATGTGGTGAAATACCCTCTAGCCATAGAACCCTTTCCCTTGCTTCAGCAAGGATTGCTTCCTTTTTCTGTTTTGAACGCCCCATGCTTGCTGTCTTACACACAGCAACTTGCAACACACTTCATAGCAAAGAGAAAAAAAAATTATGCGATTCTCCCTTTCACAGGTACACAACCTGCATGCAACACAGAGAGAAAAAATATGCGATTCTCCTTTCACAGGTACACAACCTGCATGCAACACAGAGAGAAAAAATATGTGATTCTCCTTTCACAGGTACACAACCTGCATGCAACACAGTCCATCAAACTTCTGTGCAGTGCTGTTCGCCTGGCTGCCACACACAGCTAGCAGTAGTTCCTGATGCGACTCACCATGGAGCAAGGACCTAGATTCCACCGTCTACATGCCCGCATTCGAGCACCACTTGTGACATTGGGGATTGTTCAGCTCAAGTGGATAGATGCGTTTTGGTGCAGTGAGTCCACATCAGATAGGCATTTATAGTTAAGGGCCTGGTAGCCCACGTTTATTAAAGAAAAAAACAAAACAAAAGTCCATCCAGGAATCCCACGCAGGGGTCCAAACTTCAATTAAACACACAAAATCCAAATGAAAATGCTAGCCCACCTGGCTACTCTTCAGCAGTATTGCTGCTATAGGGAACAGGCCCCTCAAACAAGCTGCTTGGATGCAGTCTTAGGCTCCTTGGTCACACACAGTTTCAAGAGCTTCAATGCACGCAGCTTCTGGCTCCTTGGATGCACACAGCTTTGAAGCCCTTCAACGCACACAGCATCTGGCTCCTTGGACACACACAGCTTTGAAGCCCTTCAACGCACACAGCATCTGGCTCCTTGGACGCACACAGCTTTGAAGCCCTTCAACGCACACAGCATCTATTCTCACACAGAGACACTTACTAGCAGCCACTGCTCCAACTTCACCTTCCTCCACTCTTTCTGCTCTCACCAATCCCTCGTTATATGGGCTGTGTGCACCTGGGCACACACCCTGCTGGCTGTCCACAAGACCCGGACACAGGGTTGGAGATCCCATCCCACCCAAGACTCTGAAGGATCTCCAAATTACAGAGCCCCATAAGGAACTAGCAAAACCTGGAGAAAACTGCCAGAGCAGTTTTCTCCGTTTCAAATTTACACTCTGTAGCTCTGCACTCAGCCAATATGCAGACTCTGTGCCCACTTTAACCCCATTTTCATAGGGACAGAGCCTTGCTCTGCCACAATATATATATATATATATATATATATATATATATAATATATATACAGGATAGCTAGATGGATGGATGGATAGACTAGTTTCTAACTGATTAAAGCTGCTGCCATTGTTGCTTTCTTGGATTAAGTGCAGGCTCAAAGTGGAGGTTTATGGCTGCCTTGGGTTATGCCTGGGCTGCTGACATGTTTGCTGTACCTATAGATTTAGGGCCCTGACAGATGAGTGATTTTGTATCAGATAATAGTCACTGCTACAAATCATTAATCCTAATGATTAACAGCAATTTGTAGCTAGTGGTTTAATTATTATAGTTGCTTGCAATTTGTCACTAAGAATGGATTTATTGCTGATACAGATTAAACTAGTGGTACATCTAAAATATATGTTGAGGAGCTTGATCCAACTCTCTGTGACCTCTACACGCAGTTTCATGAATACGGATGATTCCTAAATTCATGCATCGGGGCATCTAGTCCCTATTAAGAAGCCAGAGAAAAACCCTCTGTGTTGTGGAGCCTATAGGCCCATTTCATTACTCAATATGGAACTGAAGATCCTCATAAAGGTTTTGGCAACTAGATTGTCCAGGGTGATTGATACATTAGTGAATTCTGACCAAACCGGTTTTCACCCACAGAAGTCCACAGACATCAACACTCAGAGACTAATTAGTCACATTTAGCCTTCATACATGAATGGAGTCGGAATGGAGTCGGGTTGTGGCACTGAATATTGGAAAAAGATTGATTTAATGATGGGGCCTATAGCTGTGGCCTTAAACTCCAAACCTTTAATTCAAGTTCTTATGCTTCATAAACTTGGAGAAAAAGTTGCATTGTATGCCAATGCCATGCTCTTATTCCTACAAGATCCTCACTGATCCTTAGGAACGGCCTTACAGATGTGGGAAGCATACTCTAATTTCTCTGGACTAAAGAAAAACTGGGGTGAATCGCAAATACTTCCACTTGACCCTATAGCAGCTGTAGCACAAGACAATCCACTGCCTGCAATGGGCTACCAAAGGTAAATATTTGGGTATTGGAATTTCTAATAAAGTGGCAGACTTTGTTAACTTAAACTTTTTGCCCTTTTTGCACCTATCTAAAAATAAATTTGATAGCTGGAAGTCCTTACCTTAGTCTGTAATCAGTAAGATTAATTTAATAGTGGTTAAACTACTTCCTATCTTTTTGTATGTAGAAAGAAATGCTCCTGTTTGGATTCAACTGACCCTATTAAAACAACTACACCCACGTATGACCTTCTTCTTGTGGAAAAATGAAAAAATGGACCCCCCGCGGCCTCAGCTTATCCACTCTGTGGTTGCCCTTGGCCTTTGGTGAATTAGCACTTCCAAATTGTTTCCATTTTTTTTTTGGGTGGTCAGGTGATACATGCCCACTATTGTCTCACTGTTAATAAAGACAATGCCTCAGTAGTGGTGAAGGAGGCTGTTTTAGGTTCTTATGAGGCATTACAATCTCTCCTCTCCATATCCTCTCACTAATACTATGAGAGAGACAATTAAGGCTTGGAATAGGTGCACGATACCCTTGGCTACCAGATTCGACTGTGGTCTCCAAATATGTCAGTTGACACGAGTCCCTCTCTGGTATGATATATTAATATCTAGTACCTTCTAAGGTCTTAGTATGTGGCATCTTTTTGAGGTGGAGCAAATTATGTATGAAGGCAGTTTCCTGATTGAACTGCAGACTGTTGTTTTGTGTTGTACAGGCTCTCCTCACTTAACTACCAGGTTCTATTCCAACAAACAGGTCCTTAAACGAATTGGTCATTAAACGAGGAGCCACAAGTAATCAATATTTTACATATTTTTAACTACTGTACTGTATTGTGCAAAAAAGGTCTAAACACAAAACTCCAGCTTAATAACGTTGTTTTAATTTGCATAAGTACAGAACACAAATGAAAATACTGTACTGTACAGTACAATGATGTAAAGGGCATCATTCGGGTGGGGAGAGCTGGTCATAAATTCGAGTGGTCGTTAAACAGGTAAGTCATTAAAAGAGGAGCATCTGTAATGTACTGTATTTTTTACATGTGCTTTATACTGGTATGTCTCAAGATTTATAAAACTGAACTTGTAAAATAAGAAAATATAAAAAACATTATTAGGTTGGCGAGCTATGCTACAAATCACCATCCTTCAGTGATTTGTAGCTAAGCTTGTCACTGACAGGCTGTTAAAACTCCACCACTAAGTGACTGAGCCACAAAATAGTGAGTTAGCAATTCCATAGAAAATATTTATAATTTCCTTCATGAGAATTAACTTTATAAAAAGAAAACAAAAGGGGATCTGACATGACCCTTATAAGAGAAATAGTTACTTCCAGGTGAGCCTTAAGCTGGCCATACATGGAATGAAATGTGTGCAGTTTAACAGGGGTCAGCTGAATTTCAATCCATGTGTGGCCACTGTGTTTGAACAGAAGTCAATCTACTGGTCAACTTCTGTTCAACCACCCTATTGGTATTTTCTTGCTCAATCAATGCTGCAGGCAATAGGTTGCAATGCTAATCTGTGTATTCTGATGGCAGGGGAGTCAGAATACAATGTCACATAGTTGGAAACTCAGATAGCTTGAGGTTAGGGACCACCATTTTCGGAGGTGCCTTGGCATGGCAGTGTGGCTTTACATATATTTGAAAATCATGCTTTTTTAGCCATACTTCTCCTATGGATCACAGGAGTGCAGTTTGTTCTGCACTCCTGCGACCTGTTTTCAGCTGACAGCCAGCCTGTTCCTCCCCCTCCAAAGACAAGCACTCTAGTAAGCACTGGAGGGGAGAGCAGAGAGCCGCTGACTGACAGGCTCAGCTTTCTGCTCAGAACAAAGGGGCAGAACTGAGCAGCCAGTGTTGCTTGATCACTCAGTTCTCACTGCAGAGTCAGCTGGGGGCAGATGCAGCATCGGATTGATGCTGCATCCTCCAAGGTGAGTATAATTGTTTGTTTTTTTAAAGTAAATAACTACTTCTCATTGCATCTATGTCCTACTCTTGGTCATATTAACTAAGGCAATTCCGAAGTAATGCCATACTGTTAGATTACACATTTTTGCTTTATCTCCTATTAAGATTATAAAGAAAAAGATTGTACCACGAGGAATGCAATGTGGAGGGAGCTTGCAGCATCAAATATTAAAATTATGTTGTAATGTTAGCTACAGGTTGGGAGATTTTAAAGATCACCTTCCATATTGCCTAGAGCCATGCTGCTCATATGCAGGAGCAGAGAGTAGGCCTCAGTGTTCTTATTCTCTGATGTTTTGAACTGGGAGTAAAAACTTTGCATGTTGCCTCAAACCAAATCTTTAGTAATCCCGCAAGTATACAGTCAGTAAGGTAAAATAAAAGAGGCTTAAAAAACAAAACAAAACACTTTTTATTAATTAAAGTGTTTCCATTTTTTAAAATATCTAAACCTGCAAGGAAAATGACAGAATACAAAACAAGCAATGAAAAATAAGAAAATCAAAACTGTAGCTCAACCAAAAAGCATTTAATGGCTCAAGGTGAAGGCATTATGATAACCACAATCATCTCACTTATGTCCTTGTTCCTCCAATCCTCCATTCTGAACTTGTACACTAAACAATTAATGAGGCAGCACATTAGCTAAGTGGTCCAACCCTCCTTCTCCTAGCCACCACCATACCAAGTCAGTCTCTGTACTTACTCCCTGGGTATAGGCCACCCAGCGATCAACAGGAAAAGTGACTCATGTCACCTCCTGCCATTTTCAGTTTTCCGTGCAGTGATAGTTTGACGAAAAATTACTCCATCATGCAAAATTGTACTCAAATTAATTTTATGTAATTGATTTTGAGACAAGTAAATCTTTTGTTTGGCGGCATTAAATAAAGCACTTTTTTCACTAATTTAAAAAAATAGTTTTTCCTACATTTAATAAACCATATAAAAAAAAAGCCAGGACAGTATTTTTGGAAATTTGGCACCCAATATGATCTTGAGGGGGTTAAAACTGTGAGCTTGGTAATGATGTACCAGATACAGTAAATGTGCATGTTATACACATTAATGGTAATGGGTTAATGTATAGGTCACATGCAGTCAGAGGATGAAAATAAGAGATTTAATGTACAGATGTGCAGGATAAGAGATGTAAAGGGATTAATGTAGAGGTCACTGCTGACACAGGACAGACCAGAGATATAGTGGAAGGGGAAATTATCCCACAACCTTGAAATCTGCAGATACACTGATCCAGAACTAGTAAATGATTAATTTATTAGCTCCTCCTTCATTCATCGTAAAATAAATGAGGAGGAGGTTTCTGCAATGTAAACTTTTCACTGTTTGCATTTGTGGTCATCATAGTGGTCACATGGTACAGAGCCGCTCAAATCGGCTCTGTATCATGTGCCTGTGACACAAGTTGTAATTCGCAGCCATTAAGGGGGGCACTGACCACCTGAGAGTGAGTCCTACAATGGTGTTTAGGAGTCTACCACTTCATCATTCAAAAACATAGAGTAGTACATAAGTAGTTAATACAATGCACATTAAACCAACACAATACACGTTAACGTGTTAAATGCAGATCAAACGCAAAGTCACAAGGAGATAATGGTGTTATGGGCCTTAAAGTGTTTCTTTAACGAACACAATCTTGCAAGAATTGGTGTTCTTTTTATCTGCCTGGAATTCAGCTTTAAGCAGAACATATTTTTTACTAAATGAGATGTAAATAATGGATGTCAGAATATTGTTATTTTTTATTGCACATCCCCTTATCTCTCTCCTTCTTGCATTATCTTCTCGCCACTTCTGGCACCAAATTCTGGCTGCTTCACAGTCCAGCCTCAGCACCGATCCAGCTTTCCTCAGCATGTGTCACGGATATAATTGTACAGAGTTGGACCTCATCCCAGGCTCACCTCACACTTCTGTTTTCCAGGGAAGAGGAGGAGATAGAACCTGCCTTGAAAAGCTGCAAATTGCCTAGATGTAAATGAGTCTGCATTCCTAGAATATGCAAATAAGCCATGCATAAAATGATTGCTCTAATGAGAAGTACACCCCATTTATTCATTAGGATAATTTCTGTTATACATTGTTTCACAGTATCTTGCATTGTCTCCAGTAATATGAATATTTAGCTTCATTAGGCAAAGGCTGATTTCCATTTTTTTGGGCTGCTTTGTGATGATACAAACAATTAGAGTTAAATGATAATGTAAAAAGGTGTGCAGGGTTTATAAAAGCTTTAATTCCTATACTTTCGGCTTTTTCCCAGCTCTGCGGTATTTCTT